>NC_090823.1:99335403-99635403 GCF_000390325.3 Nicotiana tomentosiformis
GTTTCTTTTAAATTATATTAATTTTTTATGATAAGTGATACTATTATTTGAAATTGAATGCAAGATGCACTTATCATATTCATTTTTAACTATATAATAAGTAATGGATCCTTGGACGACCAAGGATACTTTCGGTATTATGAATTTATTTGGGGATAACTTGGTAATTCTGTTTTCATTCAGGTGTCTAAGTTAAAACGGCTATAATTTTTACCTCGCCCTTTCGCTGCTTTGTCTTCTTCTTTCCATCTCAAAGTAAGATTTCAAGTTTTGCATTTCTCTTTCGTCTGCTTCAATGTCTCTCTTTTGGTGAGTTTTTATCTTTCCTCCTTTTCCTTAATTTTTTGCTTAGTTTTTGGTTTTAGTGGTTTGATTTCTCTTTAATTTTATCTCTTATCTTTTGGGTCTTCTGAAGATGAACACTGTTTTTAATTTTGGAGTTGTTGGCCCAAGTGAAGTTTTGTTTTGAAGATTGACAAAGGAAACTCGGGAATGAACCAGGTCCATCCACTGTGTACACAGACACGGGCAAATTCGAGCATGAGGAATGCACGTAAGGAGATAAGCTTAACTTGTTATATCTGATATCTCCTGATGGAAAATGTTGCATATTTGATCAGTAGAAGGACTCCGTACTCAAAGAGAACACTATCTAAGATAAGGGAGGAGTTAGAAGTTGAGGATAACTAGAACTCTTCCACGAAGGAAGAGTAGCATTAGAGTTCTAGTTCTTCTTATTTACTAACTCTATATATTGCAGGATGTTCTCATTCTACAGGGACACGCACAAAAGCATAAGTTAAACGTGAGTTGAGAGCAAAATAGCAAGACATTTTGCAAGCAATTCCTGTGCGATTCAAGTGTGCGAACCTGAAGCTACGTGAACCAAATAGAAGAACCAGTTCAAGTGTCTGTCTTTTATTCTAGTTCAATTATAGTAGGTGGTTTTCAAATTGTACCTTTCAGCTTTATCTAGAAGCAGTTGAAATAGGTACTCTGAGTATTCAAGTTAGAGTTAACTTGAAGTTGTTGCAACAGTTAGAGACTGGTTGCCACAACGGGATTAGAGGTAATCCTTAGATTTACAAAGAGTCTTTGTAAATGCTGTTTTAGCTCAGTGATTTAGTGAAGTGTTGGAAAAAATTCTACTGAGTAGTAAGTCGTAGTTTTTTCACCTTTTGAGCCGGGTGTTTTTTCACGTAAAAAAACATACTTGTGCTATTTACTTTCCGCATTTACTATTTTAGCAACAGTAGGTTAAGGAACACTTAGAAGAATCAGGTCCTTCTATAATCAGTGCACGCGAAAATTGGATACCACACAAATTATCCCCCTCCCCCCTTGTGTGGCATTGACATATAAAATATCAATTGGTATTAGAGCAGGTTACCCTTGAATAGGCTAACACATTAGGAGAAAATCAAGATGAGTGCACCAACTGAAAACTGGGAAGGGCAATCCATTGCTAGGCCACCACTCTTCAATGGCCGGTACTACTCTTGGTGAAAAAACATGATGATAGATCACAACATAGGAGAAGACTATGAGCTATGAGACATTGTCACAGATGGCTCACTGGTTACCATGAAGATAAATACTGAAGGAGTAGAGGTACCAAAGACAAGAGTAGATTGCACAGTTGAGGACTTGAAGAAATGGGAGAAGAATGCCAAAGCCAAGAAGTGGCTTGTTTGTGGACTTGGTCCAAATAAGTATAGCAGAATCCAAAGTTGTACAACTGCCAAGAAAATCTGGGACACTCTGCAAGTGGCTCACGAAGGAACACCTCAGGTGAAAAGGTCCAGAGGAACTCTACTATATTCTCAATATGGGAACTTTACTATGAAGGAAGGAGAAACCATTCAAGAGATGTACACAAGGTTCACTACATTGACAAATGAACTAAAGTCTCTTGGAATGATTATTTCTAAAGAAGATAGAGTCGAGAAAATATTGACAAAGGTTCTGCCTGTTACTTAGGAGAGCAAAATTACTGCCATTCAGGAATCAAAGAACATTGCCACCCTCCCACTGGATGAATTAATTGGAAATCTCACTGCTTATGAACTTAGTAGACAAACTATGAAAATGGATGTAACAAAGAAGGAAAGGAGTCTGGCACTCAGAATCACTGAAGGTTCTGATCTTGAAGATAATGAAATGGCTATGATCACTAAGGATTTCAAGAAATACTTGAGGAGAGGAAAGGGTCCTTCAAGAAGTGGAAGCTATAGTAAATCAAAAGTTCCTGAGAAGCAAACCAATGGTGGATGCTACAAGTGTGGAAAGACTGATCACCACATCAAAAACTGTCCCCAATGGGAAATTGAATGGAAGAAGGAAAGAGCTGAACGAAGGAACAGGAAGAAGGAACATGTTTAACCAAAGAAAAGCAAAGGATCAACCAAGGATATGGTTGCTGCTTAGGGAGAAAGCTCAGATGATGATGATAGGGATGAACAAGCACTTATGGCCATTGGAGAATCTGATGAGGAAACTGAAGTAAGTGTAATTCATCTCAAAGATAAGATTAAATTGTTGTCTAAAGAAAGGTTATTTGTGTTACTTCTAGAACTAATTGATAAATCTGAGGATATAAACAACGAAAAGGAACAGTTGTCTAAAAGATGTGTGATTTTAAAGGCTAAGTGCAAAAACCTAGAACTTAGGGTTAGTGAAACTGTAAGTGAAAATACTGTTTTGAAGAACCAGGTTCATACACTTGACTCAACTGTCCTAGAGCTTAGATCTGAAAATCTAAAACTAAAATTAGGAACAGGTAAAAAGACAGCTGATCACACACAACTCACTCTAGAAGAAAATATAGGAAAAATACAAGATGAATTGTATAAAAAAAGATAAGCAGGTAAGAATCCTAAAGGAGGATTAAAGCAAGGTCAAGTATGAGCTAGATAGAACTTGTAAATGGAACAGGTCCTCCGATGCACTTTCATGGCTACAGGAACATCATAGTAGCAACAGAAGAGGACCTGGCTTTGGGAACCTGGTACCTAAATGGGATCCTAAAAGCAAGTACCTCACACTTCCTGAGAACAAGATTTGCACACACTATGGTAAAACAGGTCACTATAAAAGTGAATGCACTGCAAAAGAAAAGGCATATCAAAAGAACAAAGAATTTGTTCAAGGGAAAAATAGGCTACGAAGTTGTGCTAAAAAGAATTTAATTCATCCTTTTGCCTATAGAAAGGTACCCAAACTAGTTTGGGTTCCTAAGACTAACCCCTGATTTCTTTTTGCAGGTCCAAGTGAAGGAGAGCAGTCAAATATGGTACATGGATAGAGGCTGCTCAAGGCACATGATAGGAAAGAAGAACCAGTTCCTTTCACTTGAGGACCTTAAAGGAGGTAATGTCTCATTTGGAAATGGGAAGAAAGGTGAGATCATTGGGGTTGGAAAGGTAGGCAAGAATGATTCTCATTCTATAGTACAGTCTAATAAGTGTATCACAACTGTGTGATAGAGGTAACATAGTAGCATTCACATATACCAAATGCTTTGTGATTAATCTTACCACTGACAAGATAGTTTTGCAGGGAAAAAGAGTGAACAACATATATGTTGTAGATCTGTCCACACTTTCAGAAAATGAACTCACTTGCTTAAGTGTGTTGGATAATCCCCTCCTTTGGCACAAGAGACTTGGACATGCCAGTCTAAGTCAACTCAATAAACTTGTCTCCAAGGACTTGGTGATAGGACTGCCTAATATTAAGTTCAAGGAAGCTAAGGTTTGTGAGGACTGTGCAAGGGAGAAGCAGGTAAGATCCTCTTTTAAAAGTAAAAAAGTGGTAAGCACCACCAGGACGATGGAACTGGTCCATATGGATCTTTATGGACCAATGAGAATATTAAGCAGATGTGGTAAGAGATATGTGATGGTGTTTATTGATGATTACTCTAGGTTTACTTAGACATTATTTTTAACATCTAAAAATGAAGCATTTGACATGTTCACTTCGTTTGCTAGAAAAACTCAGAAATAACTATGTAATATACTTGCATCAATTAGGTCTGATCATGGTACTGAATTTGAGAATGCTAAATTTGCTGAATTTTATGATGAACATGGCATAGATCATAACTTTTCTGCTCCTAGGACTCCACAACAAAATGGAGTAGTTGAAAGAAAGAATAGGACACTTGAAGATATGGCTAGGAATATGCTTATTTCTAGTAAATTGCCCCATAGTTTCTGGCTAGAAGCTCTGAACACTGCATGTTACATCATAAATAGGTGCATGACTAGACCTCTTGTAGAGAAGGCTCCCTATGAGTTACTTAAAGGGAGAAAGCCAAACATATCCCATCTTAGGCATTTGGATGCAAGTGCTTTGTGCACAATAATGGTAAAGACTCCCTAGGTAATTTTGATCCCAGAAGTGATGAGGGGGTATTCTTGGAATATTCTTCACATAGTAAAGCTTACAAGATTTATAACAAAAGAACTATGTATGTATAAGAAAGTGTACATGTAGCTTTTGATGAAACTAACATTCTTTCAGAGAGACAGGAACATGAAGATGAAGCAATTAGGCTGGTTAGAAACTCAAATGAAACCACAACCCAGACTGAAGCTGCACTAAAGGAAGGAACAGGTGATGGAACAGGTCCTTCTACCCAGGGCAACCTGACAGGGGGAACTGAACAAAGAAGAACTGATCCTCAAACCCTGAGGGAACCTATCCATGAACGTGTTCCTCAACAACAAAACATTGAAAGAACATCTAAGGGAAACCAGCTGGTTGTGAAACCTTATAAATACCAAAATTCCCATCCCATTGAGAACATAATTACTGATCCAACCTCTGAAATCAAAACCAGATCTTCTTTGAAAAATCTTTGTACTTTTGATGCTTTTCTATCTCTTATTGAACCTAAACATGTTGCTGAGGCTTTGCAGGATGCAGACTAGGTGAATGCAATACATGATGAACTCAACCAATTTGAGAGAAGTCAAGTTTGGCATATGGTACCAAGACCCAAGGACAGATCAGTAACTGGCACTAAATGGGTCTTCAGAAACAAACTTGATGAAGATGGAACAGTTACAAGGAACAAGGCAAGATTGGTAGTTCAAGGATATAGTCAAGAGAAGGGCATAGACTATGATGAGACTTTTTCTCCAGTTGCAAGATTGGAAGCAATTAGACTCCTCATAGTCGTTGCTGCTTACATGGAATTCACTCTCCATCAGATGGATGTCAAGAGTGCCTTCCTCAATGGCTATCTAAAGGAAGAAGTGTTTGTTGAGCAACCTCCGAGCTTTGAAAGCAAGGAATGTCCTGATCATGTATACAAGCTTTACAAGGCACTTTATGGACTCAAGCAGGCTCCAAGAGCTTGGTATGAAAGATTATCAAAAATTTTGCTTGAGCATGGCTACAAGAGAGGTAAAATTGACAATACTTTATTCTTGAAAGAAAAAGGTAAAGATCTCTTGGTAGTTCGGATATATGTTGATGATATAATCTTTGGAGCAACCACTGATAAGTTAAGAAAAGAATTTGCTAAACTAATGGGGAGTGAATTTGAAATGAGCATGATGAGTGAGCTTAATTTCTTTTTAGGCTTACAAATTAAACAAAATTCAAATAGAACTATGATCCATCAGCAGAAGTATGTAAAATAGTTGCTTAAAAGGTTTAAAATGAAAGATTCCAAAAAAATTGACACTCATATTGCAACAGCTACAAAGTTGGATATAGATGAACCTGGTTCATCTGTTGATCAGAAGTTGTATAGGGGAATGATTGGCTCATTGTTGTATCTCACTGCTAGTAGACCTGACATTATTTTCAGTGTAGGCCTTTGTGCAAGATTTCAGGCGAATCCAGAGGAGTCTCACTTGACTGCTGTCAAGAGGATTTTGAGATACCTAAAAGGCACTACTGACTTTTGTATATGGTATCCAAAAGGTAGTAATTTCAATCTAGTGGAATATGATGATGCTGATTATGTAGGTTTTCTTGTGGATAGAAAGAGCACCTCAGGTATGGCACACTTTCTTGGCTCATGTCTTGTGTCTTGGGCCACCAAAAAATAAAATTGTGTGGCCTTATCTACTGCTGAAGCTGAGTATGTTGCTGCTGCTTCATGTTGTGCTCAATTATTATGGATCAAACAGCAATTAATGGACTTTGGAATTGATGTTATTTATATCCCCATCTTTTGTGATAACACTAGTGCAATTAGTATGACCAAGAACCCGGTTCATAATAAAAGAACTAAGCACATAGATGTTAGGCATCACTTTTTGAGGGACAACTATGAAAAAGGTTTGATCACTGTGGAATTTTGTACTACTGACAAGCAAATAGTTGACATCTTCATAAAATCTCTAAGTAGAGATTATTTTGAAAGGAATATGTCAGAATTAGGGATGACTAAGATCACCTAAAAGGACCAGTTCAAAATTTTACAATCGAAAAAAAATAATTGGTTAGAAAATCTATAAATTTTGTATATAGTTAGATTAGATTTTGCTCAGTCGCATACTTTCAATAGTATACTCATGTGCCATGTGCTAAAATAACTCATTAATCTCTAATGATATTATCTCTATTTTCTTGAAAACTTCAGACTTACACAAGAGATTTCTCAGTGAAGAACCTGATTCATCAAGATTACTTGGTATGTATTCTATACTCTGCATAATTTGGAATAATTATATTTGGATCATAATTAAAAGAAGAGTCTCATCTAATCCCAAATCCTTTTTGGACTTATCCGTTACAAAATGAACCAGTTTCGCTCAAAAGAAGTCCTAACAGCATTAAATGCCTAGATTCTAAGGATAGTATTGAACGTCTTCTCAAACTGACTTGCAGTTTGATTAGACTTTTGCAAAAGCTGTCGTTACTCAAGTGAACTCCTCTACTTTATATTGATTAGGATTTATTTGTTTCTTCACTTCTAAATTTTCAAGCCGTCCAAATTCTCTCAAACTTCTCTCCTCTTCTACTCTCACACAAACTCGTTTTCTAAAGCTCCCAAACTTAGAAATGGCAAACCCTTCTAAAAATCCTTCATCCCCACCCAAGAAAACCACACCCACACCATTTATCACACCTTCAACCACACCTCTGTCTAAGAAAAGAAGAACTAAGATGCTTGCTCGTAAGACTGTGACTGGGAGCACATTATCTAAGAAATTAGATAAACAATTGAAGGATAGCCAGATCCAGGAATCTCAGATATCTAAGACTCATTTAAGTCTGTTGTTGAGGGGGAAGAAACAGTTTCTTCTGAGACTGAACAGGTATCATCTGGCCCTAAAGTCACTCCTGAAACTATTTCTGAGGTTGCTACGAATTTGGAGAATAGATTTATGCTAGTAGGATCCATGGCAGGTGTTGAAACTACTGAGTCTGGAAGGGTTGGTGGTAAAAATAAAAAAGGAAAAGAAAAAGAGAGTGAGGGTGCTCGGAGTACTGTGAGGGGAAAGGGAAAAGGAGTGGTTGGTTCTTCACCCACTCCTGTTAGTCTAACTAAAGAATCAGGTGCAATGGTTGTTTAGGGTGAGGAATCTGCTGGAATAAAAGAGAGTGTGAGCAAAACATGGGGAAATGGGTCTGGAGAAACTGCTGAGGGGCTGGTTCAACTTGGGAAAAATATAGATGAACATGTTCCATCTGAAGAGGAAACTCTCACAGACCTACTGAAAAGGGTGACTGCAAGTTACAATCCAAAGAAGAAAGGAAGTTCAGGAGTTAACACCCCTGGCACTGCTAGGGCAAACAAGAAAAGGAAGGTTGCCTCTTCTATACCTGTTGAAATTCCTCCCACAAGAGGAAGAGCCACAAGAAGTCAGAAGAAGCAGAGTGAGGCTGAACTGGAGAAAGCCTTAAAAGAAAGTAAAAGAAAAATTGCTGCTAAGGGAAAGAAGAAAGTGGGTGAGCCTATTAAGGCTCTTGAAATTGATGATATAGACTTGGTCCTTCGATATGAAGATGAGACAGAAAAGTGGAGGTTCTGACTCCTAAAGCTAAGAAAGCCAAGACTTCCACAAAGAAGTCTGTTTCAAAGTCAAAGTCCGCTGAACCATCCACTTTGGCTTAAAGAACCAAGTCTGCTGTGAAATCAAGAAAAGTGAAAATTGTGGAGGAGGAATAATGGAGTGGAGAGGAAGAAGAAGATGATTTTGATGCTGAGAAAGACAAGATGGTCAAATTTGGAAAAAGGACTATCTTGAAAGGCAGACTCCTCACGGACTTGGAGGAGGAAGTAATGGTGATGCTTTTGGAGAAGTTACAGTTGCAAGGCTGGAAGTACATGGTCTTTCAGATGGATGGTAGGCTGGCCAGAAATGAAATTATGGAGTTTATGGCCAATTGTGAGATAAAAGATGGTAGGGTCACCAGTGTGGTAAAAGGGGTGAAAGTAACTTTTGATGAGAAAGAGGTGGGAGAGATCTTGGGTGTACCTGCTGAAGGGTACAATGATTATAATAAACTAAAATGGCCAAATCTAGAGAATCTCCCTACTGCCCTTGCCATTACTAGGAAATTTGGTGACAATGAAAAGGAACTTGAGACCAAGGTTATTTACAAAAGTGAGATGAAGCCACCCCACAAAGTGTTGTTCGAATTTGTAAACAAATGTGCGCTGCCTAAGCAGGAAAGGAGACATATTGCCACATTCATGGATCTGGTCCTTATGAAATATTTGGACAGTGGGTGGCAAATCAATTGGCCTGGATTTATAATCCAACTTCTTGATAGGGTTCTAAATGGCACCAAGACTCATGACATACCCTATGGCTTTATTCTCACGGTTGTACTTACGCACTTCAAAGTACCCATCAAGAAATGGGAGGTTGGTACAAGCAAGGATCATTTTGGAGTAAATACTCTGACTGCTTGTGACTATGAAGTCCAAACCACTCCTAAAGAATCTGGTTCATTCCAAAAGGTACAAGTGAATAGCAAAGTGCGAGCCTTGGTGCAAGAGAGTGGGGCTAAGGATGCTAAGATTAATAGGCTGAAGAAGAGGTTGGCAGAAGTGGAGACTGAGAGAGATGCTCTCAGAGCTGAGCTGGCAAAAGAAAAGGAGAAGAATGATAGCATTCTTCAGGATATGCTGAAACTACTCCAAGCCAAAAACCAAGAATCTAGTCTTTCCCAGCCTTAAGCCTCCTGGCCTAGAGTATATCAACCAGTGACCCAATTCGGGATTTTTTTTGTTTCTTTTGCTCATGTTCCAATGATTTTATTTCTTCTTATGCTTTGTGGTAGGATCTTATCAATCAATGAAATTCATTGTCTTTTGCTCTAACTGTTTGTTTATATTTCTTAGATGGCTAATATCCTTAGATTGATATATGATGATTAATCCATGATTATATGTGAAGTAGCCCTAGTGGCCATGAGTAATTTCTATTTAAAATATGTTTATCTAACATTATTATGCAACTTTTCGATGATGCCAAAGGGGGAAAAAGGTTATGCTTTCACTTTGGACAGTGATGTTTATAGCCTAATGAACCTGATCCTTGATGATAAGTGACTTTAAAAAGGTAAAATGTTCTAACATTGTGTTGATGTTGGGCTGAATTGAAACAGGGCCTAAGCTTATGAAAAGCACAGAGTTTTCCATCATCAAAAAGGAGGAATTTATTGGCCCAAGTGAAGTTTTATTTTGAAGATTGACAAAGGAAGCTCAGGAATGAACCAGGTCTATTCCCTGTGTACACAGACACGGGCAGATTCGAGCATGAGGATGCACGTGAAAGAGATAAGCTTAACTTGTTATATCTGATATCTCCTGATGAAAAAAGTTGCATATTTGATAAGGAGAAGGACTTCTTACTCAAAGAGAACACTATCCAAGATAAGGGAAGAGTTAGAAGTTGAGGATAACTAGAACTCTTCCACCAAGGAAGAGTAGCATTAGAACTCTAGTTGTTTCTTATTACACTAACTCTATATATTGCAGGATGTTCTCATTCTACAGGGACACGCACAAAAGCAGAAGTTAAACGTGAGTTTAGAGCAAAATAGCAAGGCATTTTGCAAGCAATTCTTGTGTGATTCAAGTGTGCGAACCTGAAGCTACGTGGACCAAATAGAAGAATCAGTTCCAAGTGTCTGTCTTTTATTCTAGTTCAATTGTAGTAGGTGATTTTCAAATTGTACCTTTCAGCTTTATCTAAAAGCAATTGTAACAGGTACTCTGAGTATTCAACTTAGAGTTAACTTGAAGTTATTGCAACAGTTAGAGGCTAGTTGCCACAACGTGATTAGAGGTAATCCTTAGATTTACAAAGAGTTTTTGTAAATGTTGTTTTAGCTCAGTGATTTAGTGAAGTATTGGGAAAAATCCTATTGAGTAGTAAGTCGTGGTTTTTTCACCTTTTGAGCCAGGTGTTTTTCACGTAAAAAAAATACTTGTATTTTTTTACTTTTCGTGTTTACTATTTCAACAACAGTAGGTTAAGGAACATTTAGAAGAACCAAGTGCTTCTATATTCAATGCACGTGAAAATTGGACACCACACAAATCACCGTCTTGTGTGGCATTTACATATAAAATATCAGGAGTGTTACAAGGAATTAAACACCTTCTTTCCATTTTCCTCAGCAATGCATGTGTTTCGTTCCTGTTTTACAATAAAGTTTTGGACATCTTGAATTTTTGGGTGGTTTTTGTCTCGAGTTATCTTCTGGTGAGTTCTTTTTTCTTAGATCTATTTTTTCTACTGAATTTTTATTTTTAGTATTCATATTTCTCTGCGTAGTGCTTCTTTGTTTAAGATTTTGGATAAGGAATATTTGCATACTTGATTACAACTTCTATCTTGAGACGCTACATCTTTTAATTTCTCTGTTTTGTTGCCCATCTTGGACATGCATGTTGTGATTTGATAAAATATTAGAGATTCTATTGTTGCCCATAAAGTGTTTGATAAAATTACATATGAAAGTCGTGCCTACTGCCATCAGAAAATAGCTCTAGCATTAGCTGCTAATATACTGTGACTTAGTTCTTAAAAACTTGAAAAGGAGGAACAGAAAGACTCATGAAGCTAAATGAATTAATTATTGCTTAGTGCTTTAAAAAATGTGCGTGGTCAATCACATATTTCCGACTTCGTGTTTTTTCGAAATACCTTTATGGCTACTTCGTCTTCTCTATTTTTTTCATGCTTGGAGCAGCAGCAACAACAACGATAACAAATAAGTATAATCTCATTAGTGGGGTCTGGGGAGCAACAACGACAACAACCCAGTATAATCCCACTAGTGGGGTCTGGGGAGGGTAGTATGTACGCAGACCTTACCCCTACCCTGGGGTAGAGAGGCTGTTTCCTATAGAAACTCGTCATCCTTCCCTCCAAGAACTCCTCACTATGCTCTTGGGTGACTCGAACTCACAACCTCAAGCTTGGAAGTGGAGGGTGCTTACCATCAGAGCAACCCACATTGTCAACAATATTCTGTTTCGTCGGTTACTTTGTTTCATGTGAAGAGAAAACGTTCTTCTTTGATGGAACAATTATGCTCTCTAGTGTGTGAAATTGGAGAGATGCCAAAGTACGGATGGTTGCTGTCAGAGCAAGTAAAATTATATTCGAGCCAGAAAATCATTAAGTAATGCATGTCTCTGTTACTTTTCATTGATAATGAGGTTATGCAGACCATTTTTTAAGCTTAGGCTGGTTATTTTGAAAATAACCGAGGTTATGTTGTTCTTGAGTTCGTGAACCTGTCATCGATAGACTGAAAGGTGCACCTATATTCTATGCAAGAAAGGGCTCAAGGGCTTTTCAAGAAAGTCGGAATAAATGGAATTTGCATATATTTGAGAGTTTTCATTATTAAACAAGAAACATAATAGTAGCAATGAAGGTGTTCATCAGCTAGAGTCGTCTACATATATTTATCTGAAAGGAATTTTCTTCTTAAAATTATCTAGAAGCAAAGATTTCTGTCTTCTATACCTTTATTCTTATTTTCTAATAGTCCATTTCTACATCAATCACGGCTCACAATCGTTTGGTGCAACATATAGTGGCAGAGCAAACATCCGAGTTTGAGAAGTTATCAGCTGTTCACGATGACAATAAATAAGTAGTGTATAATCTTGATACTGAACTACGTAGTTTAGCTTTAGCATCTATACATTATTTGTTATCCTGATTACTCTGGGGAAACTTGAAAGATTGTTTATCTTGTTGAATGTGTTAACTGGTTGAAATATGCATTGTCCCTTGTTAAGTTATTGTGTGGAGTTCACTTTAAAGTTACTGCATAGTCTAGCTTTCTTATATAAAATTCTTTCCATATGTATGCGGTTCAAAAAGTTCAGTAAATGCTATTTTTATTTTTAGGAAGCAATGCTAAAATTTTGTTCTTTTTCTCTCTGCCAAGTATCTGTGTAACTTTCATGCCTCTTCCAAACGCTTGAGAAACTACATGTCTTTAAACTTAGAAGGAGCCATATGCTTGAGAATTGAGGTAACTTACCTCATTATTCTTTTGCTTGAGCATGTCTGGATGACACAGTGGGGGATCAAGTCACATGGCTTTTCATATGTTTGTCTTAAGGGCTACGAAGTGTGAATCATCTGATTTACGTTGTGAAATTTCGATCTACAATGAGAAATGAGAATAAGTGGAAGAATGCAATTTTATCGGACTAATTCTGCATTTGGCCAACTTAGGTATTTGTGCAATATCATCAATCATTGAAGGGAAGGATATAATGAAATTGCAACATCCTGGTTTTGTATTTGACTAATTTCTGGTGAGTGTTATGTTTTAAAGTTAGTGTTCTCTACTAAAAGGTTTTAAAAAAATCTCCTCTAAAACCAGCTTCAAAAGCTCTAAGCCAGCTTTGTAAAGCTTTAAAAGTCTTCTCTTAATTACAAGAATTGAATGTCCAACCAATATTAATTTGTCGTATTTAGGTGGTCAAGTTGAGATACTGTATAGAAATTGAGAAGACAAAGTTGATATAGTGTTTGTGTTAGCATAAGTGAAATTTCTTTTGTACAAATGCTAAGCTGCAATTGTCAGGGAAACAACTTATTAAAGTGAAAGTAACAACTCAAACAATGTTTCATTCTTCTTTTTGTTGAAGAGTCGATATTCTCTACTCTCTGAGTTATCGAGCTGATTTTACTTTCAAGTTTTAACTGAAAAAAAGAACTTCGTGCTTGCAAAAGTGATATATAACTTCCTCTTCCATGATTACAGATGAGATGTTTATCAATGGTCTTCTCAAGCTTTTTACATTTCAACTAAGAAGCATTTCCAGAGGCGTGCAACGCAACAACAAGTTATTTACGAGATAAAAAGAGGGGTCTGCGTAAGTCATTTGAATAGTTGGATATGTCATTGCTTTCAGTTTCTGGTGGGACATATGAACACTAAAGATTGAAGATGAAGACACAACCAAAATTTGTTATTGAGAGAAAATTGAAGATGTGGAATTTTGCCAAGGTGGAGATTTGTTGAAATTGGCAAAAGTACCACATCGGTGGATGACAATTTTGAATGAGAATTTCACCCTATAAAAGGAGGCCTAATGTTTAGGATTTAAATACACCTCTCATTTGCCTTTTATCTTCTTAAGGCATTTGTATCTTCTCTCTTTAGTATTATTTCACTTGTAATTTTGGAGTGGAATAAAATATTGATTGTGTCCGAGGAAGTAGGCAAAATTGGCCGAACCTCGTAAATTCTGGTGTTCTTTTATTGTTGTCTTATTGTCTTGTTTATTATTTAGTGGTTGTCATAATTTTTGGTATAGTAGTTGTGACTCATTCACACTATATACATTTGGCTTCCGCAACAATTGGTAACAATTGGTATCAGAGCCAAGGTACTGTCTAAGTATGCTCTGTGGTTGCAGCATAGTCTGATCTTCCACATCAGAAAAGATCTATCTTGGTAACTGAGTCAAGGTTCTATCTGAGTATGCTCTGTGGTTGCAGCTTAGTCTGATCTTCCACACCAGAAAGGAAATAATCTTGATTTGTGTCGTCAGCTACTAAATAATATTTGTGTCAAAATGGGAGACAGTAAACAAGAAGAATCTACATCAAGTGTCAATAATACGTCATCGTTGGCATCTTCGCTTATGACAAGAATTGTGTCAAATGCGAAATTTGCGGTAGAAATTTTTGACGGGTCAGGACATTTTGGGATGTGGCAAGGCGAGGTTCTAGATGTTCTTTTTCAACAAGGGCTAGATCTTGCCATTGAAGAAAAGAAGCCAGATGTTATTGGAGAAGAAGATTGGAAAATTATCAATCGTGTTGCTTGCGGTACCATTCGATCCTACCTTGCTAGAGAGCAGAAATATCCATACACAAAGGAAACTTCTGCAAGTAAATTATGGAAAGCACTGGAGGATAAATTTTTGAAGAAAAACAGTCAAAATAAATTGTACATGAAGAAGAGACTGTTTCGCTTTACCTATGTTCCTGGTACCACAATGAATGAACATATCACCAGTTTCAATAAGTTGGTCACAGATTTGCAAAATATGGATGCAACTTTTGATGATGGTGACTTGGCCTTGATGTTATTGGGGTCACTTCCTAATGAGTACGAGCACCTTGAAACTACTCTACTCCATGGAAATGACGAAATTTCTCTCAGAGAAGTTTGTTCAGCTTTGTACAGCTATGAACAAAGAAAGGGAGAAAAACAGAAGGGCGGAGAAGAAGAAGCACTAATTGTGAGGGGTCGTCCTCAAAATCAAACGAGGACTAAGAAGGGAAGATCCAAGTCGAGATCTAGACCCAGCAAAGATGAATGTGCCTTTTGTCGAGAAAAGGGGCACTGGAAGAAAGACTGTCCGAAGTTGAAGAATAAGGCCAGACATAACAATGGAAAGGCCATTATGGATTCAAATGTAGCTGATTGTGATGATTCAGACTTCTCATTAGTTACAACAGAGTTATCAACATCATCAGACATATGGTTGATGGACTCGGCTTGTAGCTACCATATGTGTCCCAACAAGGACTGGTTCGTGAATTTTCAAGAAGGAGAATATGGAGTCATCCACACAGCGGATAACAGCCCTCTTACCTCATATGGCATTGGTTCAATAAGATTAAGGAGCCATGATGGAATGATCAGAACATTAACAGATGTTCGATATGTACCGGGTTTGAAGAAGAATCTCATCTCTGTGGGAGCCCTAGAATCAAAAGGGTTCAAAATCATTGCAGAAAATGGAGTGATGAGAATATGCTCCGGTGCACTAGTGGTAATGAAGGCCAATCGGAAGAACAATAACATGTACTGCTATCGTGGTAGCACAGTTATTGGGACAGCAACAGTGACATCCAGTGATGACAAAGAGGCAGAAGCAACCAGGCTATGGCACATGCGCTTGGGACATGCTGGAGGAAAATCCTTGAAAGCTTTATCTAATCAAGGATTGTTAAAAGGCGTAAAGACTTGCAACTTGGAGTTTTGCGAGCATTGTGTCAAAGGGAAACAGACAAGGGTTAAATTTGGTATAGCGATCCATAATACTAAAGGCATTTTGGATTATGTACACTCTGATGTTTGGGGTGCTTCCAAAACACCTTCATTGGGTGGGAAGCACTATTTTGTAACCTTTGTTGATGATTTTTCCCGAAGAGTGTGGGTGTATACAATGAAGAGGAAAGATGAAGTGTTGGGAATTTTTCTCAAATGGAAAACGATGGTGGAGAATCAAACAGGCAGGAGGATCAAGTGTATTCGCACAGACAATGGAGGTGAATACAAAAATGATCATTTCAATAAGGTCTGTGAAAATGATGGCATCGTCCGACACTTCACTGTCAGAAATACACCACAACAGAATGGAGTGGCAGAACGTATGAACCGGACTTTACTGGAGAAGGTACGGTGTATGTTGTCCAATGCTGGCTTGGGCAAAGAATTTTGGGCTGAGGCAATTACATATGCATGCCACCTCATTAATCGTCTACCATCTGCTGCTATTGATGGCAAGACACCATTTGAAAAATGGTATGGAAAACCTGCTGTAGATTATGATTCTTTGCACGTGTTTGGCTCAATTGCATACTATCATGTGAAAGAGTCAAAATTGGATCCGAGAGCAAAGAAGGCTATATTTATGGGGATTACTTCTGGAGTCAAAGGATACCGCTTATGGTGTCCAGAGACAAGGAATATTATATTCAGCAGAGATGTTACCTTTGATGAATCTACCATAACAAATAAGATGACAGTTGAAGATGTCAAACAAACTGGTGGTGCATCAAAGCAGGTGGAGTTTGAGGGAAAATTTATTTTTCCTACACAAGAAGCAGAGGAGGAAACTCATGAAGATTACCCTCTGGAAGAAGAGCCAGTAGAAAGGGAGATTCCAACTCAGGAACCTCGACAACAACTTGAATCAATAGCAACCAGCAGGCCAAAAAGGACAATAACGAAACCTGTTCGTCTTATAGAGACGGTTGCTTGTGCAACCTCAATTGTAGCTGATGGTGTTCCTACCACTTATAAAGACGCAATCCAAAGTTCAGAAGAAGATAAGTGGAGGATTGCCATGAATGAAGAAATGCAGTCCCTTCATCAGAATCATACATGGAAATTGGCCAATCTCCCGAAGGGAAAGAAAGCAATTGGGTGCAAATGGGTATTTGCAAAGAAAGAAGGATTTCCTAACCAAGAAGATGTTCGCTACAAAGCAAGATTGGTGGCCAAAGGATATGCTCAAAAGGAGGGAATTGATTACAATGAAGTATTTTCTCCAGTTGTAAAACATTCCTCCATTAGAATTATGTTGGCTTTGGTAGCACAGTTGGATTTGGAACTAGTTCAGATGGATGTAAAAACTGCGTTTTTACATGGAAACTTGGAGGAGGAAATCTACATGACTCAGCCAGAAAGGATTCAAAGTTGCTGGAAAAGAAAATATAGTATGCAAACTTGAAAAATCGTTGTACGGATTGAAACAATCTTCTAGACAATGGTACAAGCGATTTGACAAGTTTATGTTGCGGCAAGGGTACAAGAGAAGCAAATACGATCATTGTGTGTATTTGCGCAAACTTAATGATGGTTCCTTTGTATATCTTCTCCTATATGTTGATGATATGTTGATAACTTCCAAGAATTCGGAAGAAATTGATAAGTTGAAGATTCAACTGAAGGAGGAGTTCGAGATGAAGGATCTGGGTGAGGCAAAGAAAATTCTTGGCATGGAGATAATAAGAGATAGACGTACAAAGAAACTCTGTTTATCTCAGAAAGAATATTTGAAGAGAGTACTAAAGCGTTTTGGCATAGATAAGAAGACTAAGCCAATTAGTACGCCACTTGCTCCCCATTTTAAGCTAAGTACTACTATGTCGCCAAAGGATGAAACTGAACAGGAGTATATGTCAAGGGTACCATACGCAAATGTTGTTGGTAGCTTGATGTATGCAATGGTTTGTACGAGACCTGACATTTCACAAGCCGTTGGAGTTATTAGCAGATATATGCATAATCCAGGAAAGGAGCATTGGCAAGCTGTGAAATGGATTCTACGGTATATTCATAGTACTGTAGATGTTGGGTTAGTTTTTGAGCAGGAAGGCAATCGGTCTGTAGTTGGATATTGTGACTCAGATTTTGCGGGTGATCTGGACAAACGAAGGTCAACTACTGGTTATGTGTTTACTTTTGCAAAGGCACCAGTTAGTTGGAAGTCTACTTTGCAGTCAACAGTTGCTTTGTCTACAACAGAGGCAGAGTACATGGCTATTACGGAGGCTGTGA
Organism: Nicotiana tomentosiformis; assembly: GCF_000390325.3. Lineage (NCBI taxonomy): Eukaryota > Viridiplantae > Streptophyta > Magnoliopsida > Solanales > Solanaceae > Nicotiana > Nicotiana tomentosiformis. The sequence goes on from NC_090823.1 coordinate 99,353,167, forward strand.
AGGAGGCAATTTGGCTTCAGGGGTTGCTAAAGGAGCTTGGTATTGAACAAAAAAATATTACAATTTTTTGTGATAGTCAAAGTGCTATTCAATTAGCGAAGAACCAAGTTTATCATGCAAGGACGAAGCACATTGATGTTCGGTATCATTTCGTACGAGAAATCATAGAAGAAGGTGGAGTCACGGTGAAGAAAATTCATACTACGGAGAACCCTGCTGATATGCTGACAAAAGTGGTGACTGCGGTCAAGTTTCAACATTGTTTGGATTTGATCAACATTGTTGAACACTAAAGATTGAAGATGAAGACACAACCAAAATTTGTTATTGAGAGAAAATTGAAGATGTGGAATTTTGCCAAGGTGGAGATTTGTTGAAATTGGCAAAAGTACCACATCGGTGGATGACAATTTTGAATGAGAATTTCACCCTATAAAAGGAGGCCTAATGTTTAGGATTTAAATACACCTCTCATTTGCCTTTTATCTTCTTAAGGCATTTGTATCTTCTCTCTTTAGTATTATTTCACTTGTAATTTTGGAGTGGAATAAAATATTGATTGTGTCCGAGGAAGTATGCAAAATTGGCCGAACCTCGTAAATTCTGGTGTTCTTTTATTGTTGTCTTATTGTCTTGTTTATTATTTAGTGGTTGTCATAATTTTTGGTATAGTAGTTGTGACTCATTCACACTATATACATTTGGCTTCCGCAATAATTGGTAACAGGGTTTGATTTTCTTTCGTGGAAAACGTAAAGGCAGGCTATAACTAAAGAATTTGCATAGTATAGGTTGAAGAAGCCAAGTCCAATGTCAAAAAATAATTATTGATTTTCTAAGTTGCTCTACTTTTGATCTATTACCAACCAAATAGCAGAAGCTTATGCAATTAGTTTTATCATCTGCTGGTTTTCCTAGAAAATCTGCTTGAAGTTGTTTCTATAATATTTGCATGGAAATGAAACGTAGTTCCTATGTTTCTGCTTTGCACCCCTTCCACTTAAGCTCATTTAATTGTCGCGAAATATTGTATTTATGCAGATGTTTGATTAGGCAATATTAACTTTATTGTATGTTACTGCTAAAGAATTGGGGACTTTTTATCTTTCTTTTTTAGTGCATGATGCATATGAACTTTACATTTGTCAGCTGAAGCATATTAATATAAGAGCTTATAGCTTCCTGGTTGGCTGAAAATTAAATAAATCTTACCTGTATCTTACAGGCTGTAAGTATTAATGACTAGCAATAGAATGAGTTAGTGGCATGTTTCTACGCTTAACTGACCTGGTCAAAGCAGTCAAAGATGGAAAGAACAAACTTTCAGCTGCCTATATTAACTGACTCTATGCCAGGAATTGCTCAAACCATATTTCGTGGACCTTGATCTTAGTTCTCCGGATCAGACCTGTAACGACCTGACTTGTCGTTTTCAGAATTTAAGCCCCATTTGGCGGTATAAGGCCCTGAGCAGCTTCTTATTATGTGTATTGACTTGCGTTCGTGGTTGAATTCAGTTACCGGATGATTCAGAGTGATTTGGGACACTTGGTCCCCAAAACGGAAGTTTAAGTCTTAAGATTTTTACCGTAATCGGAACTGTGTGAAGACGACTCCGGAATGAAATTTTGATGATGCCAATAGCTCCGTATGGTGATTATGGACTTAGGAGCGTGTCCGAAAAATTATTTGGAGGTCTGTAGAGGAATTTGGCTTGAAATGACGAAAGATGAATTTTTGAAAAGTTTGACCGGGAGTTGACTTTTTGATATCGAGGCCGGAATCTGATTCTTGAAATTGGAATAGCTTCGTTATGTCAATTATGACTTGTGTGCAAAATGTGAAGTCATTCTAGATTGATTTGATGTGTTTCGGCACAAAATATAGAATTTGAAATTTCAAAATTTATTAGGCTTGAATTGGGGTATGATTCGTGACTTTGATGTTGTTTGATGTGATTTGAGGCCTTGAGCAGGTTCGTGTTATGTATTGGGACTGGTTGGTACGATTGGACGGGGTCCTGGGGGCCTCGGGTTTGATTCGGGGTGGTTCCGAACCAAGTTTGGGTGTTTTGATGTTGCTGGTTGCTGGTTCTGGATAAAGTCCAAATTCGTCTCATTTTTTCATTTTTGGACCAAGGAAGCTCGGGTGAGGCGATTTTTCTAGAGTTTTTCAAGGGAAACGTTGGGGTAAGAATTTCTAACTTGATTTTGGTTAAATTACATGAATCTATTGTTGTTTTTATCACTAAATTTATGAATTGGGTTGAAAATGGTAGAAATCCTTTAGACTTTAATTTAAGATTTGAAGGGCGATCCGTTATCGGAATTTGATAATTTTGGTATGGTTGAACTTTTATCGGAATGGGTGTTCGAATTTCATAAAAAATTTATCGGGTTCCGAGGGGCGGGCCCCGCGCTGACTTTTTAGAATAAAATTTTAAGTTAGTGTTTTATTATCCGGAATTGTTTCTGATGAATTTTAATGAAGTGATACAATTAATTTGGATAGATTTGAGCTGTCCGGAGGTCAATCCAAGCAAGAAGGCGATTTTGGAATATCGGCACAACTTCAATAAGGTAAGTGTCTTGCTTAACCTCAAGTGGGGAAAATACCCTTAGGCATTGAGTATTATGTGGAAATTGTGTAATTGAAAACCATGTACGCGAGGTGACGAGTACGTACTTGGTTTATATGTGCATATTTCATTGATTAAAATCCTTAGACGCCCTTATATATTAAGTTGGAAATTATTAGCACTTATTAAATCCTCTATTTGTCATGCCTAGATCCCTGTTTGTTAAAATTATTTTTATATGATGATTTGGTATGATTTCCACCTTGAACTTATGTGAAATATTATTTTGTTGAGTTGTTCACTCCCGGATATTTTTGTTAAAATTTTTGTGCATATTATGGTTGAGCCATGGGCTCCTTATTGTGAAAAATGATGTATTATTGGTTTCCGTAGCAATTTGAAATATTTGAGTACTTGATGAGCCATTTATGATATATGATCACTTGATGTACAGTTGTTGAAATCATATTTACTTTGGGATTACAGAACGGTATTCTGGGAGATCCCTCTGCCCTGCATATTACTTTGGGACTACGGAACGGTATTCCGGGAGTTCCCCCTACCTTGCATATTTACTTTGGGACTACGGAACGGTATTCTAAGAGATCCCCCTGCCCTGCATATTTACTTTGGGACTATGAAACGGTATTTCGGGAGATCCCCATGCCTTGCATATTTACTTTGGGACTACGGAACGGTATTTCAGGAGATCCCCCTGCCCTACATATTTACTTTGGGACTATGAGGCGGTACCTCGGGTGTGCCCTTTGTTGATATTTTTCTATGGATGCACTTGCCTTTGGTTATTTTTTTTTTTCGTGATATGTAAATTCTTGTGTTCTTCCGTGATGTATTATTTGATTTTATTATGTGTTTTTCATTCCTTGTTGTATTGTATTGCCTTTGGCTCCTTGTACAAGATTCTACAAATTTGTGTTTATGGTTTTTACTGGTTTTCGAGAATTGAGTTGTTTCGAATAAAAGAAATTGCTATTATATTTTAATTTAATAAATTTTACATCTAAATTAGTAGTTATCGGATGCTTTATTTTTATTGGAATGTCATTTTCTTCAGCCAAATGGTTTCTAAAATAAATTCATTCCTTTGTTGATTTCTTACTTGATTTAAAGATTTTAACCTTACTTTAGTGAAAATAAATTGATCTTGCGGATCTTATATACATTGATATTTTGACACGTGGGTGGTCCGTGTGATGGTGATAGAAATATGGGCACGAGGTGCCGTAAAAAAAATGAAAGTGGGCTAAGATCCGTAATTTTTATGATTGTGAAATGAGGTGTCATATGGTGACTTTTACTTGAAAATATATTTATTGGAAAGTATTATATCCTGAAAATTATTATTTGAAAAACATATAGGCGAAAGAATTTATATTTGAAGGACTTGATTAATTGGTTGTACCTGTGTTCCTTATTCGTCTGAGCAATAATTATGATGTTTTTGTTGCATTGTTGTTATATCACTGGTTGATTTTGTTGTTATCATTGCTAGTTATTTTCCAGTATTATTTTGTATACTATATTGCACAGGTTATTAGACTAGTGAGTGTCTTGATTGTACCTCGTGTCTACTCCACTGAGGTTAGTCTTGATACTTAGTGGGTACCGACCGTGGTGTACTCTTACAACACTTCTGTACATTTTTGTGCAGAGCCAGGTATTGAAAGTATCTGACCCGGACAGAGTTAGAGTGTGATCGCAAGAATTCAAGGTAGAGCTGTTTGGTCGTCGCAGTCCCTTAGAGTCTGTTCATTTCATTGTATTGTTAATTTTTAATCAAACAGTATTGTATATTTGGTCCTCGTGATCATATCATATATTCAGCTAGAGTTCGTGACTCAGTACTACCAGTCTTGGGAGGGTGTATATTCTTATTTGTCCCGCTGTTAGTTTTGATTACTTATTTAATTAAAAAAAATGGCTTCAAAAATGTAATTGAAATCGGCTTACCTAGTATTAGAGACTAGGTGCCATCACGACGCCTGTGGCGGGATTTTTGGTCGTGACAAGTTAGTATCAGAGCTTTAGGTTCATAGGTTCTACGAGTCACGAACGAGTTTAGTAGAGTCTTGTAGATCAGTACGGAGACGTCTGTACTTATCTTCGAGAGGCTACAAAGCTAGTAGGAAGAATTCACTTCTTTATCGTGCGACATTTATTCAGCTTGAAGCATATATCTTATTTTCTTTTGCATCCACTCGTGTATGAAATTGCGCACTCGGTATCAACTATGCGCCAACGGTTTGTGATACCACCGAGGGGTTATAAGGGTGCCAGGTTTGTTCAATCATTGTTACAACATGTCGCCCAGATCGAGGATGCGGAAGTATTTAGAGATTATTCAGTTGTGCACATGGGGGTGCAGCAGATTCTGACATCTGGTTAATAAGTATGATCTTAAGAAGGTTTAATTAATTACCTAATCGTCACAATCGTAGTAGGGTCACGAGGTGGATGTATATATGAAGATAGTTGGTGGTATTAGAGACTATGTAGTTCGTATGGGATTTCTATTTAGCGAAGGGTACATACTAGCAGTCAAGGCACTGGAGAAAGCGAGTTTAACTGTCACGCGGGTGACATGCGCAAAATAAATGGCTTGAGGTGTCTTATGACCGGTGAAGGTTAGTATTGTGGACCATCGGCATGTGCCCTATGGCTTCGCGCCAAGTGAGGGGAGTCCACTATCAACGATCAGATTGCGGGGTCATGTGTTATATCAGTTTTGGCCTGAGATGTATTTACGTGGTAATGAAAGGTTCTCCGAAACTTGTATATGAGTAAGGGGTGAGATTTGTATGGGATGATGCTGGGGCTTGCGGTATTCCTGCGTCCTTAATAATTCTACATTTCAGTACCAACGGGGTCACATCAACAATTTCAAAATATTCGGGGTGCTACAGTAAGTTCTTTTAATGCACCATCGGCACGGGGCTCTTACAGTGGTTATTCCAGTTAATACTCCACGTGCATGGTCAGTTAGAGGTGGAGAACAGGCAGGTAGAGGGTGCCTAAGAGGTGGAGGCCCGACCCGTTGATATAATCGCTATGATTTTGGTTGAGGCCGATACACCAGATAGTGTCGTTACAGGTACGATCCTGATTCTGTTATAAGAGGATATTTTTCCTTAATTTGATTCGGTTCTGAATATTAAGGTGAGTCCCCCTATTATGCTCTACTTATGGGTGAGCTTCATAAATTTGTGACTCACTTATTTGTTTATCCCTGTTGGGAGATTTAAAGATGTGAGCCCGTATCTGTCATTTTATTTTTGTGCACCATTTAGGGCTATAAGTCCAAAAGAAAAATTTTATTATTCATTACAGTGGGTTTTGATGTGATTTCGGAATAATTGATTTCAATTTTTATTAATTATATGCGCTACCGGTATGAGGGTTCGTTATGTGTTACGAAAACTGTTTACGAAATTTATTGAAAAGAAGAAAGAAAGGAAATTGAAATTCAGTTGGCACAATGTGCAAAATACTTGTGATTCAGAGTTGAGGACGAGATCCTCGTATTTTTACATGATGTGAAATATTTAAACCGGGCTACAAGCCGCGGTGGAAGTTATATAAGGACGAGGTCCTTGTGGTGAAATATATATGAGTTTAAAATTCTCCCTTTGTGAAATGTAATTTGTACAATAATATTAATAGGGAGTCATGTCTGTTAGGCTTATCTGATAATTCTTGTATATTTTTTGTGTATATTCAGCTATTTTCTACGTAAACATTGAGTTTTAACCTATAAGATGAGTGCCCAGGTGGCGTTTAATGTGACTCGTTAAATCAGGCAAATAGTTATGAGGTCTTCATGCCTCACATTATGTTGTCAGTGTTGTGAAAAATTTGAAACGAGGTACTGGTTAATATGAGATTAATTGATGATGTTGGAATTAATTATGAACAGATTTTAAGACCTGAGATGTGGTGATGAGTATACATATGATGTACTTCATGTCCTGATATCATAATGATAATACAATGCTTGTAATGCTGAGATCAGTGTTATTGATATATACCTTGTGGATGTGTTGTTAGGAGTCATTTTGGTGTTACTCTGGCAGGTGGATAGGCCCATTTACAGGGGAGACTCTGCCGAAATTTTGTGAAAAATTTGGGAATTAGAAAAATGTGGGAGATTGATATGTGTGAAAGAAGAGATAAATTATGTTATGTGTTTGAGAACGAATGATCCTAAGCGGGGAAGAATGTAACACCCCAGAAAATTTTTGAAGTACTTCAACACTATCAAAAAAGTTGATGTGTGCGTAGGCACGAGTTGCTATAGCCAGTTGAGAATAATACCGTGTGTTGTTGTGAAAAAAAAATCAAGCCTTTTGAAAATGTTTGGAGTGTAGGAAATTGGTCTTAAAGTTTACAAATATGGATAAAGGGAATAATCTCAATTGAGATGGTATTGTCGGGCTTATCTCAAATGCGGTAATATGGGATCAACCGTGAGTATATGTGTAAAAGTAAAATCATCGATTTGGTAACCTCAGAATAATTCTTAGCACGTTCGAGGACGAACGTTTGTTTAAGAGGTGGAGAATGTAACGACCCGACTTGTCGTTTTAAGAATTTAAGCCCCGTCTAACGGTATAAGACCCTAAACAGCTTCTTATTATGTATATTGACTTGCGTGCATGGTTGAATTCAGTTACTAGATGATTCGGAGTGATTTGGGATACTTGATCCCCAAAACAGAAGTTTAAGTCTTAGGATTTTTACCGTAGTCAGAACTGTATGAAGACGACTCCGGAATAAAATTTTGGTGATGTCAATAGCTCCGTATGGTGATTATGGACTTAGGAGCGTGTCCGAAAAATTATTTGGAGGTCTGTAGAGGAATTTGGCTTGAAATGGCGAAAGATGAATTTTTGAAAAGTTTGACCGGGGGTTGACTTTTTGATATCGGGACCGGAATCCGATTCTAGAAATTGGAATAGCTTCGTTATGTCAATTATGACTTGTGTGCAAAATTTGAAGTCATTCCAGATTGATTTGATATGTTTCGGCACAAGATATAGAATTTGAAATTTTAAAGTTCATTAGGCTTGAATTGGGGTATGATTCGTGGCTTTGATGTTGTTTGATGTGATTTGAGGCCTCGAGCAGGTTCGTGTTATGTATTGGGACTGGTTGGTACGATTGGACGGGGTCCTGGGGGCCTCGGGTTTGATTCAGGGTGGTTCCGGACCAAGTTTGGATGTTTTGATGCTACTGGTTGCTGGTTCTGGTGTTGTTCTTCGCGTTCGCGACGAAAGATTTTGCTGTTGGGACTTTGTTCTTCGCGTTCGAGAATAAGGAAATTTTTCTGTTCGTCGTATGAATTTAGAGGCTCATATCACGCAATCTATAAGAAATTTGGAGATGATCCAAAAATAAAAGTTGTAGACCTTTGTGTCTAGTATTCAGAAAGATAAACCATTTGGCATTTGGAGTTGTGTACCAAAAGTTATGTTGGATACACTACAAGCTATCTGGGAAGAGTTTGGAAATCTCTGTTGCACAGGGCTAACCTTGGAAGATTATATTTCGCAATCTATAAGGAATGGGGAGATGAACAACAAATAAAATTTATAGTCCTTTGAGCCTAGTTTCTAGAAAGTTAAACCATTTGTCATTTGGAGATCTGTATAAAACGTTATGACCATTATACTAGAGGATGTCTGAGAAGAGATTGAAAATGGTTGTTGGAGAATTTGTTTTTCGCGAATGCGAGGGAAGGGTTGCGAACGCGAAGAACAAATCCCTGGGTAGCAGAATAAATTCCAAATTCGTCTCATTCTTCCATTTTTGGACCAAAGAAGCTCGGGTGAGGCGATTTTTTTAGAGTTTTTCAAGGGAAACGTTGGGGTAAGAATTTCTAACTTGATTTTGGTTAAATTACATGAATCTATTATTTTTTTTATCACTAAATTTGTGAATTGGGTTGAAAATGGTAGAAATCATCTAGACTTTAATTTAAGATTTGAAGGGAGATCCGTTATCGAAATTTGATAATTTTGGTATGGTTGAACTCGTATCGGAATGGGTGTTCGAATTTCGTAAAAAAATTATCGGGTTCCGAGGGGCGGGCCCCGCGCTGACTTTTTAGAATAAAATTTTAAGTTGGTGTTTTATTATCCGGAATTATTTTCGATGAATTTTAATGAAGTGATACAATTAATTTGGATAGATTTGAGCTGTCCGGAGGTCAATCCAAGCTAGAAGGCGATTTTGGAATATCGGCACAACTTCAATAAGGTAAGTATATTGATTAACCTCGAGTGGGGAAATACCCCTTAGGCATTGAGTATTATGTGCAAATTGTGTAATTGAAAACCATATACGCGAGGTGACGAGTATGTACTTGGTTTATATGTGCATATTTCATTGATTAAAATCCTTAGACGCCCTTATGTATTAAGTTGAAAATTATTAGCACTTATTAAATCCTCTATTTGTCATGCCTAGATCCTTGTTTGTTAAAATTATTTTTATATGATGATTTGGTATGATTGCCACCTTGAATTTATGTGAAATAATATTTTGTTGAGTTGTTCACTCCCGGATATTTTTGTTAAAATATTTGTGCACATTATGGTTGAGCCATGGGCTCCTTATTATGAAAAATGATGTATTGTTGGTTTCCGTAGCAAGTTAAAATATTTGAGCACTTGATGAGCCATTTATGATATGTGAGCACTTGATTTGCAGTTGTTGAAATCATATTTACTTTGGGATTACAGAACGGTATCCCGGGAGATCCCCTTTCCCTGCATATTTACTTTGGGACTACAGAACGGTATTCCGGTAGATCCCCCTGCCTTGCATATTTACTTTGGGACTACGGAACGGTACTACGGGAGATCCATCTGCCCTGCATATTTACTTTGGGACTACGGAACGGTATTTCGGGAGATCCCCCTGCCTTATATATTTACTTTGGGATTGCGGAACGATATTCCGGGAGATCCCCCTGCCCTGCATATTTATTTTGGGACTACGGAACGGTATTTCGGGAGATCCCCCTGCCCTGAATATTTACTTTGGGACTACAGAACGGTATTCCGGGAGATCCCCCTGCCATGCATATTTACATTGGGACTACGAGGCGGTACCTCGGAGATCCCCGTGTCTTGCATATTTACTTTTGGGACTACGAGGCGGTACCTCAGGAGTGCCCTTTGTTGATATTTTTCTATGGATGCACTTGCCTTTGGTTATTTTTTTTTTCCGTAATATATAAATTCTTGTGTTCTTCCGTGATGTATTATTTGATTTTATTATGTGTTTTGCATTCCTTGTTGTATTGTATTGCATTCCTTGTTGTATTGTATTGGCTTTGGCTCCTTGTACATGACTCTACAGATTTGTGTTTATGATTTTTACTAATTTTCGAGAATTGAGTTGTTTCGAATAAAAAAAATTACTATTATGTTTTAATTTAATAAACTTTACATCCAAATTAGTAGTTATCGGATGCTTCATTTTAATTGAAATGTCATTTTCTTCACCCAAATGGTTTCTAAAATAAATTCATTCCTTTGTTGATTTCTTACTTGATTTAAAGATTTTAACCTTACTTTAGTAAAAATAAATTGATCTTTCGGATCTTATATACATTGATATTTTGACACGTGAGTGGTCCGTGTGATGGTGATAGAAATATGGGCACGAGGTGCCGTGGAAAAAATATGAAAGTGGGCTGAGATCCGTAATTTTTATGATTGTGAAATGAGGTGTCACATGGTGACTTTTACTTGAAAATACATTTATTGGAAAGTGTTATATCCTGAAAATTATTATTTGAAAAACATATAGGCAAAAGAATTTATATTTGAAGGACTTGATTAATTGGTTGTACCTGTGTTCCTTATTCGTCTGAGCAATAATTATGATGTTCTTGTTGCATTGTTGTTATATCACTGGTTGATTTTGTTGTTATCATTGCTAGTTATTTTGCAGTATTATTTTGTATACTATATTGCACAGGTTATTAGACTAGTGAGTGTCTTGACTGTACCTTGTCTCTACTCCACTGAGGTTAGTCTTGATACTTACTGGTTACTCCACTAAGGTTAGTCTTGTTTTATTGCTAGTTAATAAAACAAGCATTAACGTTTTTATGTCATTAGGCAAACACCTAGGTTATGGTCACATCCCTAGGCCTTTTACCCATTTGAAAAAAAAAACCTAAAAACAATTATCTCTAGTCTATTTTCTTTATCTTGCAATCATTATATTAACAGTAGAAATAGAAAATAAATCCTTGTTGTGGAAGTGCAATCTAGCTAATCCAATTGCTCAATTGAAATATATACCCCTAATTCCATCCTAGCTCCCAGTGGATTCGACCCCGACTCCTAATTGAGTATTTATTATTGCATACGACCGTTTCATATCTCTATTAAGGTGTGCTTTGGACGTGATCAACGTTCGAGGACGAACGTTTGTTTAAGAGGTGGAGAATGTAACGACCCGACTTGTCGTTTTAAGAATTTAAGCCCCGTCTAACGGTATAAGACCCTAAACAGCTTCTTATTATGTATATTGACTTGCGTGCATGGTTGAATTCAGTTACTGGATGATTCGGAGTGATTTGGGATACTTGATCCCCAAAACAGAAGTTTAAGTCTTAGGATTTTTACCGTAGTCAGAACTGTGTGAAGACGACTCCGGAATAAAATTTTGGTGATGTCAATAGCTCCGTATGGTGATTATGGACTTAGGAGCGTGTCCGGAAAATTATTTGGAGGTCTGTAGAGGAATTTGGCTTGAAATGGCGAAAGATGAATTTTTGAAAAGTTTGACCGGGGGTTGACTTTTTGATATCGGGACCGGAATCCGATTCTAGAAATTGAAATAGCTTCGTTATGTCAATTATGACTTGTGTGCAAAATTTGAAGTCATTCCAGATTGATTTGATATGTTTCGGCACAAGATATAGAATTTGAAAATTTAAAGTTCATTAGGCTTGAATTGGGGTATGATTCGTGGCTTTGATGTTGTTTGATGTGATTTGAGGCCTCGAGCAGGTTCGTGTTATGTATTGGGACTGGTTGGTACGATTGGACGGGGTCCTGGGGGCCTCGGGTTTGATTCAGGGTGGTTCCGGACCAAGTTTGGGTGTTTTGATGCTGCTGGTTGCTGGTTCTGGTGTTGTTCTTCGCGTTCGCGACGAAAGATTTTGCTGTTGGGACTTTGTTCTTCGCGTTCGAGAATAAGGAAATTTTTCTGTTCGTCGTATGAATTTAGAGGCTCATATCACGCAATCTATAAGGAATTTGAAGATGATCCAAAAATAAAAGTTGTAGACCTTTGTGTCTAGTATTCAGAAAGATAAACCATTTGGCATTTGGAGTTGTGTACCAAAAGTTATGTTGGATACACTACAAGCTATCTGGGAAGAGTTTGGAAATCTCTGTTGCACAGGGCTAACCTTGGAAGATTATATTTCGCAATCTATAAGGAATGGGGAGATGAACAACAAATAAAATTTATAGTCCTTTGAGCCTAGTTTCTAGAAAGTTAAACCATTTGTCATTTGGAGATCTGTATAAAACGTTATGACCATTATACTAGAGGATGTCTGAGAAGAGATTGAAAATGATTGTTGGAGAATTTGTTTTTCGCGAACGCGAGGGAAGGGTTGCGAACGCGAAGAACAAATCCCTGGGTAGCAGAATAAATTCCAAATTCGTCTCATTCTTCCATTTTTGGACCAAGGAAGCTCGGGTGAGGCGATTTTTCTAGAGTTTTTCAAGGAAAACGTTGGGGGTAAGAATTTCTAACTTGATTTTGGTTAAATTACATGAATCTATTATTTTTTTTATCACTAAATTTGTGAATTGGGTTGAAAATGGTAGAAATCATCTAGACTTTAATTTAAGATTTGAAGGGAGATCCATTATCGAAATTTGATAATTTTGGTATGGTTGAACTCGTATCGGAATGGGTGTTCGAATTTCGTAAAAAAATTATCGGGTTCCGAGGGGCGGGCCCCGCGCTGACTTTTTAGAATAAAATTTTAAGTTGGTGTTTTATTATCCGGAATTATTTTCGATGAATTTTAATGAAGTGATATAATTAATTTGGATAGATTTGAGCTGTCCGGAGGTCAATCCAAGCAAGAAGGCGATTTTGGAATATCGGCACAACTTCAATAAGGTAAGTATCTTGCTTAACCTCGAGTGGGGGAAATACCCCTTAGGCATTGAGTATTATGTGCAAATTGTGTAATTGAAAACCATATACGCGAGGTGACGAGTATGTACTTGGTTTATATGTGCATATTTCATTGATTAAAATCCTTAGACGCCCTTATGTATTAAGTTGAAAATTATTAGCACTTATTAAATCCTCTATTTGTCATGCCTAGATCCTTGTTTGTTAAAATTATTTTTATATGATGATTTGGTATGATTGCCACCTTGAATTTATGTGAAATAGTATTTTGTTGAGTTGTTCACTCCCGGATATTTTTGTTAAAATTTTTGTGCACATTATGGTTGAGCCATGGGCTCCTTATTATGAAAAATGATGTATTGTTGGTTTCCGTAGCAAGTTGAAATATTTGAGCACTTGATGAGCCATTTATGATATGTGAGCACTTGATTTGCAGTTGTTGAAATCATATTTACTTTGGGATTATAGAACGGTATCCCGGGAGATCCCCATTCCCTGCATATTTACTTTGGGACTACAGAACGGTATTCCGGTAGATCCCCCTGCCTTGCATATTTATTTTGGGACTACGGAACGGTATTACGGGAGATCCATCTGCCCTGCATATTTACTTTGGGACTACGGAACGGTATTTCGGGAGATCCCCCTGCCTTATATATTTACTTTGGGATTGCGGAACGATATTCCGGGAGATCCTCCTGCCCTGCATATTTATTTTGGGACTACGGAACGGTATTTCGGGAGATCCCCCTGCCCTGAATATTTACTTTGGGACTACGGAACGGTATTCCGGGAGATCCCCCTGCTATGCATATTTACATTGGGACTACGAGGCGGTACCTCGGAGATCCCCGTGTCTTGCATATTTACTTTTGGGACTACGAGGCGGTACCTCAGGAGTGCCCTTTGTTGATATTTTTCTATGGATGCACTTGCCTTTGGTTATTTTTTTTTTCCGTAATATATAAATTCTTGTGTTCTTCCGTGATGTATTATTTGATTTTATTATGTGTTTTGCATTCCTTGTTGTATTGTATTGGCTTTGGCTCCTTGTACATGACTCTACAGATTTGTGTTTATGATTTTTACTGATTTTCGAGAATTGAGTTGTTTCGAATAAAAAAAATTACTATTATGTTTTAATTTAATAAACTTTACATCCAAATTAGTAGTTATCAGATGCTTCATTTTAATTGAAATGTCATTTTCTTCACCCAAATAGTTTCTAAAATAAATTCATTCCTTTGTTGATTTCTTACTTGATTTAAAGATTTTAACCTTACTTTAGTAAAAATAAATTGATCCTTCGGATCTTATATACATTGATATTTTGACACGTGAGTGGTCCGTGTGATGGTGATAGAAATATGGGCACGAGGTGCCGTGGAAAAAATATGAAAGTGGGCTAAGATCCATAATTTTTATGATTGTGAAATGAGGTGTCACATGGTGACTTTTACTTGAAAATACATTTATTGGAAAGTGTTATATCCTGAAAATTATTATTTGAAAAATATATAGGCAAAAGAATTTATATTTGAAGGACTTGATTAATTGGTTGTACCTGTGTTCCTTATTCGTCTGAGCAATAATTATGATGTTCTTGTTGCATTGTTGTTATATCACTGGTTGATTTTGTTGTTATCATTGCTAGTTATTTTCTAGTATTATTTTGTATACTATATTGCACAGGTTATTAGACTAGTGAGTGTCTTGACTGTACCTTGTCTCTACTCCACTGAGGTTAGTCTTGATACTTACTGGTTACTCCACTAAGGTTAGTCTTGTTTTATTGCTAGTTAATAAAACAAGCATTAACGTTTTTATGTCATTAGGCAAACACCTAGGTTATGGTCACATCCCTAGGCCTTTTACCCATTTGAAAAAAAAAACCTAAAAACAATTATCTCTAGTCTATTTTCTTTATCTTGCAATCATTATATTAACAATAGAAATAGAAAATAAATCCTTGTTGTGGAAGTGCAATCTAGCTAATCCAATTGCTCAATTGAAATATATACCCCTAATTCCATCCTAGCTCCCAGTGGATTCGACCCCGACTCCTAATTGAGTATTTATTATTGCATACGACCATTTCATATCTCTATTAAGGTGTGCTTTGGACGTGATCAACGGGCCATCTAGTAATTAGCATAAACATAAATATGACAGTGTTCTTCGTCCACCAGAAAGATGCACCTCTTTGTTTTTCTATTTTTCTATTTTTCCTCTATTTTTCTTTCTTCTTGCTATATATATATATATATATATATATATATTAACTACTATTATAGAAGCGGCTAAGAGAGGAGCTTAGGGTCGTCCAGTGAATTGACAAAAATGCCCTTTGAGTCTCTAATTCGTTGATATGCCAGCTTCGCCAATAATATTTTTGCCCCTGCTTTGCATCTTATAACGTCAATTACCATCACACAGTTTGGTAAATAAATGAAACGTTTTAGGCATTCTCGAGACCCAAATTGCCAAGCCATGTCTGCTTTAATGGAACATCTAGTTGCCCCTGCGTTTGTACATTATTACATCAATTGCCATCACATATTGATGTAAATAGGCGAAATTTTGAGGCATTTTCAAGGCCCAAAATGTAGGCTGCCACGTGGAACAGCTTTTGCTTCTTTGTTTTAAACTTTTACATTGATTATGGTGGGCCCACTAAATTCTTATTGCTTTACTTATTAGACTCCAATACTGCTGAAGTGATGATATCATTATATGTACGTGGTTCAATACTCTATTTTTCAGCTCTTATAAGTTATATTTTATAGTTTTATTTTATGTAACTTTTGAATATTTATGTACTTTGATAATATCATTTATTTGTTACTATATTTTTTTTATCAATCAAATTTTATTTGGGGATGAGAGGAGCTTTGTATTTAATTACATCGCAAGATGTATTATAAGATAGTTCAAAATATAAAAAATGAAATATCAAATAAAAATGGTAGAGAAAACTAAAGCTAATAAGATTTTTTAAAAATTTAAATAATCCAATAATTTACATTCCTAAATGTAAAGTAAAAGTTCTATATTTTTCTAAATATATAATGCTTAAAAGTTTGTAATCAATTTTTTCTTTTAATATTTTTAGAAATGTATAAACATTTTTTCTCTTAATTTTTTATTTGATTTTAAAATAAGAACAAGGAGAACATTAACTATTATAACCAAGCCACAAATTATTTAATAAGGCTAATTCTTAAATGATTTTGCACCATCTCAAATCAAAACGTTAAGTTACTTTTATTAATCATTACTCAAGCCATTCTCGTTTAGAAAAAAAAGAATACTAGCTCCAATTTAGTTTAAATATTATTGGTAAATTAATTATATTTTTATATCTTCTGTGAATTTTGCATTCCTTTTGACAAGAGAAATTGAGGTTAATATCATGGGATCCAATTAGAACTCATGGTATTATTGTCCAAAGATTAATATCTTTATGATTTGCATTTTATGATTATTTTTCTTTATGTTAAAAAAAGAAATATCATTTTATTTAATATTATTAACTAATCAAATGTCAACGAAGAAAAATTCAAGCTCCTTGATTATTCATAAGGATGAAATAAATTGGGACAGTTTTTTATTGATTTATTAAAGAGCTAATAATAATTGATACATAAAAAATTGATCAATGCACAACCTATTTTGGAACCTTACATATCTTACTTTATGCCTATTAAATTGGATATTAGGTATTTTAAAATTCAGAAGCTATTTGAAGTTATTGGTGAATATAACCGAATAATAATTACTGGGTTTCTTTAATTATGGTTTCCATCTACACTTTTATTCATGAAGTTCAGTGCTTGTATGCACTTGGAACAATTTCTATTACTAATCCATATAATATATATTATATTTATTTATCCTTCGGCCAATATACATATTTTAATCAGTTAAATACTTAAATATTTTATAATATTTCCCTTAAATACTTGAAAAGGTTATTTAAAATGTTTGAACACCTCAAAATAATTTTAGGTTTTCAATATTGGGCCCGTGCGCAGCACATGCTTTATCCTCTAGTGTATATATATACACACGATCCTATTTGATATATTATTTGTTTTAGGTTTTACATCACATAAACTATCCCAAGCAATAATAAAAAGAAATAGCTTGTTTACGCAAAGAAAATTTTAGCAACACGTGATTAGGGACTAAGAAAACATAAATTTACTCATACTATTACATGTATCGATAAATATATGATATTATTAGTTGGGTGACATAAAGTTTTATATAGTTGTCACGATCCGAAATTTCCAACTTCGGATCGTGATGGCGCCTAACATTTCACTTGCTAGGCAAGCCAACGTTAGAATAATATTATCCATTTTTAAAATAATTTTTGAATTTGTTAATAACAAAGAACAAATGCGGAAGTAAAGTCTAAAATATAATGAATAATCCATAAAAATAACGGTGTCTAAATACCATCCCAGAATTGGTGTCACAAGTACACGAGCTTCTAGAATAAATACAAATAAAGGTCTGAGTAAAATAAAGCTGTCTGGAAACAAACACACAACTAAAGTAAAGTAGACGGGGACTTCAAAACTGCGAACGCCGTGCAGTTATACCTCAAGTCTCCTCTGAGTAGCTGAAATCCGAGCAAGTCTATGGTACGCCGCTGGAACCAACTCCAAAATCTGCACAAGAAGTGCAAAGTATAATATCAGTACAACTGACCCCATGTACTGGTAAGTGCTGAGCCTAACCTCGACGAAGTAGTGACGATGCTAAGGCGGGTCACTTACATTACCTGTACGCAAATATTAGTAACAACAATAATAATAGAAATAAATCAGGTAACTCGTTTATAATAATTGAAGCCAACTCAGCAGCCATAACCAATTATTATTTCCATCAATTCTGTTACAGCGTGCAACCCGCTCTCACAATATATTCACATTCAATTCTGTTGCAGCGTGCAACCCGCTCTCACAATATATTCACATTCGGTTCTGTTGCAGCGTGCAACCCGCTCCTCCAATATATTCATTTTAATCAAGTCTGTTGCGGCGTGAAATATTGTATGTCGATTTTTAAATAAGTCTGTTGCGGCGTGCAACCCGGTCCTCCAATATGAACTTTTTAATAAGTCTGTTGCGGCGTGCAACCCGATCCTCCAATATATTCATTATAATCAATTCTGTTGCAGCGTGCAACCCGATTCTCCAACATATTCATTTACCAATTCTTATAGAAGAAATTTTCCCAATAAATACAATAATTAATATAAAATTATAAGATAACAAGCATACAATAATTATGATTTAATTATGAAACAAAAAAGGCAAATAGCAAATTATAATAGAAATTAGAGAGAAAATATGCAGTTTAATATTTAATATACTAAATGTCAAATAACAATTAAGGCACATAATTCAAATAGCATGTAACAATTAATGCAGGAATTCAAGAATTAATATTTGACAGAGAATAAGCTAGAAATAATTATTATTATAATTAATTCATGATTTAAAATAATTTATGATTCTTCAAGTAAGTAGGCAAACAATTAATTTGACGACGTATAGACACTCATCACCTCTCCTATACGTTGTTCACATGTAATTCACATAACAATTAATTTAAGGGTTCTATTCCCTCAAGTCAAGGTTAACCACGACACTTACCTCGCTTTGCAAATTTCAATCAATTACTCGACCACACTTTTCCTTTTAAATTTGTCTCCAAAAGTTTCAAATCTATTCATAAACAATTCAATATATTCAATACGAATCATATGAATTAATTCCATATGAATTTACTAATTTTTCGGATAAAAATCCGAAATTTATTAAAATATTCGACAGTGGGACCCACGTCTCAAATTTTGAAAAAACTCGCGAAATCCGAACACCCGTTCCGCTACGAGTGTCACGACCCGAAATTCCCTCCTTCGGACCGTGATGGCACCTAACATTTCACTTGCTAGGCAAGCCAACGTTAGAATAATATTATCCATTTTTAAAATAATTTTTGAATTTATTAATAACAAAGAACAAATGCGGAAGTAAAGTCTAAAATATAATGAATAATCCATAAAAATAACGGTGTCTAAATACTATCCCAGAATTAGTGTCACAAGTGCACGAGCTTTTAGAATAAATACAAATAAAGATCTGAATTAAATAAAGCTGTCTGGAAATAAACACACAATTAAAGTAAAGTAGACGGGGACTTCAGAACTACGAACGTCGTGCAGTTATACCTCAAGTCTCCTCCGAGTAGCTGAAATCCGAACAAGTCTAGGGCACACCGCTAGGACCAACTCCGAAATCTGAACAAGAAGTGCAGAGTGTTGTATCAGTACAACCGACCCCATGTACTGGTAAGTGCTGAGCCGAACCTCGATGAAGTAGTGACGAGGCTAAGGCGGGTCACTTACATTACCTGTACGCAATATTAGTAACAACAACAATAATAGAAATAAATCAGGTAACTCATTTATAATAATTGAAGCCAACTCAGCAGTCATAACCAATTATCATTTTCATCAATTCTGTTGGAGCGCGCAACCCGCTCTCACAATATATTCACATTTAATTCTATTGCAGCGTGCAACCCGCTCCTCCAATATATTCATTTTAATCAAGTCTGTTGCGGCGTGCAACCCGATCCCCCAATATATATATATATATATATATATATATATATATATATATATATATATATATATATATATATATATATATATATATATATGTATGTCGACTTTTAAATAAGTGTGTTGCGGCGTGCAACCCGATCCTCCAATATGGACTTTTAATAAGTCTGTTGTAGCGTGCAACCCGATCCTCCAATATGGACTTTTAATAAGTCTATTGCGGGGGGCAACCCGATCCTCCAATATATTCATTATAATTAATTCTGTTGCGGCGTGCAGCCCGCTCCTCCAACATATTCATTTACCAATTCTTATAGAAGAAATTTTCCCAATAAATATAACAATTAATATAAAATTATAAGACAATAAACATACAATAATTATGATTTAATTATGAAACAAACTAAGGCAAATAGCAAATTATTATGGAAATCAGAGAGAAAATATGCATTTTAATATTTAATATGCTAAATGTCAAATAACAATTAAGGCACATAATTCAAATAGCATGTAACAATTAATGCAGGAATTCAAAAATTAATATTTGACAAAGAATAGGAGAGAAATAATTATTATAATAATTAATTCATAATTTAAAATAATTTATGATTTTTCAAGTAAGCACGCAAATAATTAATTTGACGACGTATAGACACTCGTCACCTTGCCTATACGTCGTTCACATGCAATTCACATAACAAATAATTTGAAGGTTCTATTCCCTCAAGTCAAGGTTAACCACGACACTTACCTCGCTTTGCAAATTCCAATCAATTACTCGACCACAACTTTTCCTTTTAAATTTGTCTGCAAAAGGTTCAAATCTATTCATAAACAATTCAATATACTCAATACGAATCATAGGAATTAATTCCATATGAATTTATAATTTTTCGGATAAAAATGTAAAATTCATTAAAATATTCGGCAATGGGACCCACGTCTCAAATTCCAAAAAAACTCGCAAAATCCGAACACCCGTTCCGCTACGAGTTCAACCATACAAAAATTATCCAATCCGATATCAAATGGACCTTCAAATATAAATTTTTCGTTTTTGGAAGATTTTTGAAAAATCTGATTTTTATTCCATAAATTCACGGATTCATGATATAAAAGAGTATGAAATCATGAAATATAATCAATATAGGATAAGGAACACTTACCCCAATGTTTTCCGTGAAAATCGCCCAAATATTTGCCTTAACCGAGATCAAAATGACCAAAATGAGTAAAAAAGTTGGACTCTTCGATATATACACTGCCCAGGCATTTCCGCACCTGCTGTTCCTGGACTCGCACATGCGAGCTCGTATCTGCGAGAAAAATCTCGCATCTGTGAAATGGGGCTGCCAGGCGAGGCCTCACACCTGCGGAGGAAAAATGCGCACCTGCGCTGCCTTCCGCTTCTGCGATTGCCAAGTCTGCTTCTGCGGACGCGTGCGTGCGTGCAAGTTTCCGCACCTGCGGACCTTTGCCCAGCCTGCCCAGGCCGCTTCTGCGACGGAAGGCTCGCTTTTGCGAGCTCGCACATGCGGTCAAAAATTCGCAGGTGCGATTACAACAAAAGGCAAAATTTCAGATTTTGCTCAAGTCCAATTCTTGTTCTGAATTCGATTTGAGTCACACTCGGGGTACTTGGGACCCCATCCGAATATACCAACAAGTCCCGTAACATAATATGGACTTACTCGGGGTCAAAAATCACGTCAAACAATGCTGAAATTACAATTCACACCTTGATTCGAACTTTGAGTTTTAAACTTTTCCATTTGTAAATCTCATGCCAAAACATATTAAATGAATCCGGAATGACTTCAAATTTGGCACAAAAGTCCTAAATGACATAACGGAGCTATTCAAATTTCCAGAATCGGATTCCGGCTCCGATATCAAAAAGTCAACCCCGTGGTCAAACTTAGAAGTCTTTAGCCTTTAAATTGCTAGTTCCGTTAAATGGTCATAACTTGAGCTAGGAACCTCCAAATTAAATTTTGGGCATACGCACAAGTCCCAAATCACGATACGGAGCTACCAGAACTATCAAAATACTGATCCGGGTCTATTTGCTAAAACTGTTGACCAAAGTCAACTCAGTTGAGTTTTAAAGCTCTATTTCACATTTTAATCTATTTTTCACATGAAA
Source organism: Nicotiana tomentosiformis (assembly GCF_000390325.3). NCBI lineage: Eukaryota > Viridiplantae > Streptophyta > Magnoliopsida > Solanales > Solanaceae > Nicotiana > Nicotiana tomentosiformis. Next base: position 99,374,734 of record NC_090823.1, read on the forward strand.
AATTTTTGAAAAATTATACGGACTGCACACGCAAGTCGAGGAATAATAAATTGTGCTTTTTGAGGTCTTGAAACATAAAATTACTTATTAAATTTAAAGATAACATTTTGGATCATCATATTCTCCACCTCTAAAACAAACGTTCGTCCTCGAACTGAGTTAGAAAAAGTACGTGATCTGGAGAAAAGGTGTGAATATTTACTCCGCATGTCCGACTCGGACTCCCAGGTAGATGCCTCTACCGGCCGACCTCTCCATTGCACCCGAACTAAAGGATAACTCTTAGACCTCAACTGTCGGACCTGTCGGGCAAGAATAGCCACCGGCTCCTCCTCGTAAGTCAAATCTTTGTCCAATTGGACTGAGCTGAAATCTAACACATGGGACGGATCACCGTAATATTTCCGGAGCATAGACACATGGAATAACGGATGAACTGCTGATAAACTAGGTGGTAATGTAAGCCTGTAGGTTACTTCACCCACCCTTTCAAGAATTTCAAAGGGTCCGATATACCTAGGACTCAACTTACCCTTCTTTCCGAACCTCATTACACCTTTCATAGGTGAAACCCAGAGCAATATTCTTTCTCCAACCATGAATGCAATATCATGAACTTTACGGTCGGCATAACTCTTTTGCCTTGATGAGTTGTGCGAAGTCGATCCTGAATAATCTTGACCTTATCCAAGGCATCCTGTACCAAATCGGTACCCAACAACCGAGCATCTCCCGGTTCAAACCAACCAACTGGCGATCGGTATCGCCTTCAGTATAATGCCTCATATGGAGCCATCTAAATGCTCGACTGGTAGCTATTATTATAAGCAAACTCCGCAAATGGCAAGAAATGATCCCAAGAATCTCCAAAGTCTATAACACAAGCGCGGAGCATATCTTCCAATATCTGAATAGTGCGCTCTGACTGTCCGTCTGTCTGTGGATGAAATGTTGTACTCAACTCCACCCGCGTGCCTAACTCACGCTGTACAGCCCTCCAGAAATGTGAGGTAAACTGCGTACCTCGATCTGAAATAATAGACACTGGCACACCGTGAAGGAAGACAATCTCACGAATGTAAATTTCAGCTAACCTCTCTGAAGAATAGGTAACTGCCACTAGAATGAAATGTGCTGACTTGGTCAACCTGTCCACAATGACCCAAACTGCGTCAAATTTTCTCTGAGACCGTGGGAGCCTAACAAAAAAATCCATAGGGATACGCTCCCACTTCCACTCAGGAATTTCTAACGTCTGAAGCAAACCACCAGGTCTCTAATGCTCGTACTTAACTTGCTGACAATTCAGACACCGAGCTACATATGCAACTATATCCTTTTTCACTCTCCTCCACCAATAATGTTGCCGCAAATCTTGATTCCTCCACCAATAATGTTGCTGCAAATGTTGATACATTTTGGCGGTACCTGGATGAATAGAATACCTGGAACTGTGTGCTTCTTCAAGAATTAATTCATGAAGCCCATCCACATTAGGCACACAAATACGATCCTGCATTCGCAGAACCCCATCTTCCCCCACAACAACCTATTTGGCATCATTGTGTCCTTAAGGACAAGTAAATGAGGATCATCATACTACCTCTCTCTGATGCGCTCATATAAAGAAGACCGAGCGACCGTGCAAGCTAGAACCCGACTGGGTTCTGAAGCATCTAATCTCACGAACTGATTAGCCAAAGTCTAAAGATCTGCAGCTAATGGCCTCTCACCAACCGGAATATACGCAAGACTGCCCATACTCACAGCCTTTCTACTCAAAGCATCGGCCACCATATTGGCCTTTCTAGGGTGATACAAAATTGTGATATCATAGTCTTTCAACAACTCCAACCATCTTCTCTGCCTCAAATTAAGATCCTTTTGTTTGAACAGATACTGAAGGCTACGATGATCAGTAAATACCTCACACGAGACACCGTAGAGGTAATGCCTCCAAATCTTCAGCGCATGAACAATGGCTGCCAATTCTAAGTCATGAACAGGATAATTCTTCTCGTGAACTTTCAACTGCCGCGACGCATATGCAATTACTTGCCATCTTGCATTAATACTGCACCAAGCCCAATGTGATATGCATCACAATATACTGTATACAATCCTGAACCTGTGGGTAATACCAACACTGGCGTTGTAGTCAAAGCGGTCTTGAGCTTCTGAAAGCTCAACTCACACTCATCTGACCATCAGAATGAGATACCTTTCTGAGTCAATCTGGTGAATCGGCTTGCTATAGATGAAAACCTTTCCACGAACCGACGATAATAACCTGCTAAACCCAGAAAACTCCGGATCTCTATAACTGAAGTAGGTCTAGGCCAATTCTGAATAGCCTCAATCTTCTTAAGATCCACCTTTATGCCTTCTGCCAATACAACATGCCCCAAAAAGGTAACTGAGTCTAACCAAAACTCACATTTTGAAATGTTGGCATATAACTGATTATTCTTCAAGGTGTGAAGCACACTTAGAAGATGTTGCTCATGTTCCTCTCAACTGCTGGAGTAAATCAATATATCATCAATAAATACAACCACAAAAGAATCCAATTAAGGCTTGAACACCCGATTCATCAAATCTATAAATGTTGTTGGGGAATTTGTCAACCCAAATAACATCACTAGGAATTCATAATGCCCATACCGAGTTCGAAAAGCTGTTTTAGGGACATCAGATGCCCTAAGCTTCAACTGATGGTAACCAGACCTCAAATCGATCTTCGAAAATACCTTGGCACCTTAAAGCTGATCAAATAAGTCATCAATTCTTGGCAGCGGATATTTTTTTTGATAGTGGCCTTGTTCAACTGCCAATAGTATATACGCAGCCGCATAGAGTCATCTTTCTTCTTTACAAATAATACTGGTGCACCCCAGGGCGAGATACTGGTCTAATGAATCTCTAATCAAGAAAGTCTTGTAACTGCTCTTTCAATTCTTTAAACTCTGGCGGGGCCATACGATATGGTGGAATAGAAATGGGCTGAGTGCCTGGAGCCAAATAAAGACATAAGTCAATATCTCTGTCGGGTGGCATCCCCGACAAATCTGCAAGAAATACTTCTGGAAATTCACGAACAACTGGTACTGAGTCCATAGAAGGGACATCCGCACTGGGATCGCGAATATAAGCCAAATAGGCTAGACACCCTTTCTCTACCATACGCCGAGCTTTCATATAAGAAATAACCCTGCTGGCAGAATGGCCAGGAGTTCCTTTCCACTCTAACCGAGGTAACCCCGGCATAGCTAGGGTCACTATCTTGGCATGACAATCCAATATAGCATGATAAGGGGACAACCAATCCATACCCAAGATGACATCAAAATCTACCATATCATGAAGTAGAAGATCCACACTAGTCTCAAGATTACCAATAGTAACCACACACGAACAATAGATATGATCTACTATAATAGAGTCTCCCACCGGTGTAGATACACACACAGAAGCACTCACAGAATCACAAGGCACAACCAAATATGAAACAAAATAGGAGAACATATAGGAATAAGTAGATCCTGGATCAAATAGAACTGAAGCATCTCTATGGCAAACTGGAATAATACATGTGATCACAGCATCAGATGACTCGACCTCAGGCATAGCTGGAAAAGCATAAAATCGGGGTTGGGCCCCACCACTCTGAACTGCATCTCTAGGACGGCCTCTAACTGGCTGGCATCCACCTCTAACGGTCTGACCTCCACCTCTAATGGTCTGACCTCCCTCTCTAGCTGTCTGACCCCTACTTCTAGTTGGTTGAGCAGGCGGTGAAGCAACCAGTGCCGGTATGATGGCACGAATATCTTGCTGAGATCTGTTACTCGCCAATCTAGGGCAATACCTCCCGATGTGACCAATGTTCCCACACTCATAACACTCATATTGATGTCGTGGCTGCTGAAGCTGAAGCTGACCCAAATGGGCTGGATAACCGATGTAGTAACTCTAGAGTGGTGAAGCATTGATAGGAGCTGAATGTGCACTGAATGCTGGCTGCCCAGAGTAAGGCATAATAGGACGGTGACTCCCTGAAGCAATGGGAGATGCATGAAGTGCTGAATGAAACGGTCTGGGAGGATGACCCCTACCAAAATTACCCCTGCCTCCAGATGAGGCACCACTGAAACCATCGAACTGACGAGGCCTCTTATCGGACCTCTGTCCTCTCTCCTGTGCAAGAACCATCTCGATCCTCCTTGCGACATTAGCAGCCACCTAAAAAGAAATCTCACTTCCTATCTCCTTGGCCATCTGAAGTCTGATAGGATGAGTGAGTCCCTCGATGAACCTCCTCACTCTCTCTCCCTCCGTAGGTAGTAAAAGGAGAGCATGACGGGCCAAATCCACAAAACGGGACTCATACTGAGTAACAGTCATACTGTTCTGCTATAGACGCTCAAATTGCTTGCGGAATTCCTCTCTCAGTGTGATAGGGAGGAACTTCTCCAGAAATAGCTGAGAGAACTTCTCCCAGGTAAGTGCAGGCGATCCGACTGGTCAGGTCAATGTATAATCTCTCCACCACCTTTTGGCGGAACCCGTCATCTAAAATATAGCAAAATCAACCCCATTGCGTCTCAATTATACCTATGTTCCGCAATACCTCGTAGCATCGTTCAAGATAATCCTGTGGGTCCTCAGAAGGTGTACCACTGAAGTGAATTGGAAAGAGCTTAGTAAACTTATCATGTCTCAATAAGGCCTCAAAAGACATGGCGAGCCTATCATCGGTCTGTGCCCCAATAACTACTACTCCAAATAGCGGGGCTGCTGGAGCCTGACTTTGGGGAGCCATCTGCTCCGAAGCGGGAGTAGTGGGAGTTTGTGCTCCTCCCCCAGCCTGTGAAACGACTGGTGCCATCAAAAAATGTACCATTTTGGGCCACGCCCTCCATAAGACTCACCAAACGGACTAGAGCGTCCTGAAGCACTGGAGTAGCTATGAATCCTTTCGGGACCTGAGCTGGTCCAGCTGGTACATTCTGAACTGGAACCTCCTCCTGAAGGTCCACCTGAGGTTCTACAACAGGTGCAGTTGCTCGAGCTCCGGACTGAGCTCTACCTCGGCATCTGCCTCGGCCTCTAGCACGACCTCGGCCTCGGCCTCTACCCCTGGCCATAGTTGCCACCAGGGGGTTCTGGTCCCTGTCCATCGGTAGAGGTATTACGTGTTCTCACCATCTACGAGAGAATAAGAGTAGAATGGTTCAATCATCGATGATAGAATAAAATCGCATGACAGAATAAGAAAGAAGTGATATTGTTCCTAAACTTCATAGCCTCTGAGAGATAAGTACATACGTCTCTGTACCGATCCTTCAGACTCTATTAAGCTTGCTCGTGACTCGTGAGACCTATGTAACCTAGTGCTCTGATACAACCTGTCACGACCTGCAATTCTCACCTTTGGTCCGTGATGGCGCCTATGTTAGAATAATATTATCCATTTTTAAAATAATTTTTGAATTTGTTAATAACAAAGAACAAATGCGGAAGTAAAGTCTAAAATATAGTGAATAATCCATAAAAACTACGGTGTCTAAATACCATCCCAGTATTAGTGTCACAAGTGCACGAGCTTCTAGAATAAATACAAATAAAGGTCTAAATAAAATAAAGCTATCTGGAAACAAACACACAGCTAAAGTAAAGTAGACGGGGACTTCAGAACTGCGAACGCCGTGCAGTTATACCTCAAGTCTCCTCGGATTAGCTGAAATCCAAGCAAGTCTATGGTACGTCGCTGGGACCAACTCCAAAATCTGCACAAGAAGTGCATAGTGTAGTATCAGTACAACCGACCCCATGTACTGGTAAGTGCTGAGCCTAACCTCGACGAAGTAGTGACGAGGCTAAGGAGGGTCACTTACATTACCTGTATGCAATATTAGTAACAACAACAATAATAAAAATAAATCAGGTAACTCGTTTATAATAATTGAAGCCAACTCAGGAGTCATAACCAATTATCATTTCCATCAATTCTGTTGCAGCGTGCAACCCGCTCTCACAATATATTCACATTCAATTCTGTTGCAGCGTGCAACCCGCTCTCACAATATATTCACATTCGATTTTGTTGCTGCGTGCAACCCGCTCCTCCAATATATTCATTATTCATTATAATCAATTCTGTTGCGGCGTACAACCCGATCCTCCAACATATTCATTTACCAATTCTTATAGAAGAATTTTCCCCAATAAATGCAATAATTAATATAAAATTATAAGACAACAAGCATACAATAATTATGATTTAATTATGAAACAAACAAAGGCAAATAGCAAATTATTATAGAAATCAGAGAGAAAATATGTAGTTTAATATTTAATATACTAAATGTCAAATAACAATTAATGCACATAATTCAAATAGCATGTAATAATTAATGCAAGAATTCAAGAATTAATATTTGACAAAGAATAGGAGAGAAACAATTATTATAATAATTAATTCATGATTTAAAATAATTTATGATTTTTTAACTAAGCAAACAAATAATTAATTTAACGACGTATAGACACTCGTCACCTCGCCTATACGTCGTTCACATGCAATTCACATAATAATTAATTTAAGTGTTCTATTCCCTCAAGTCAAGGTTAACCACAACACTTACCTCGCTTTACAAATTCCAATCAATTACTTGACCACAACTTTTCCTTTTAAATTTGTCTCCAAAAGCTTCAAATCTATTCATAAACAATTCAATATACTCAATACGAATCATAAGAATTAATTCTATATGAATTTACTAATTTTCTGGATAAAAATCTGAAATTTATTAAAATATTTGACAGTGGGACCCACGTCTCAAATTCCGAAAAACTCACGAAATTCGAACATCTGTTCCGCTACGAGTTCAACCATACAAAAATTATCCAATTCCGATATCAAATGGACCTTCAAATCTTAAATTTTCGTTTTTGGAAGAATTTATAAAAATCTGATTTTTCTTCCATAAATTCACGGATTCATGATATAAATGAGTATGAAATCATTAAATATAATCAATATAGGATAAGGAACACTTACCCCAATGCTTTCCCGTGAAAATCGTCCAAAAATCGCCTTACCCGAGCTCAAAAATAGAAAAGAGTTGAAAATGGGTCGAAACCCCATTTCTAGAACTTAAGTTCTATTTCTGGGATTTTTATCGTTCGCGAACGCGGTCAGTGCCTCGCGTTCGCGAAGCACAAATTTGTGCTATCCAATATTTACTCTTCGCGAATGCGAGGGCTACCTCGTGAACGGGATGCTTGCCTCGCTTGGCCTACGCGAACGCGAAGGCTAATTTTCCTGGCCAGCCTCTTTCCCTTCGCGAACGCGAGGCTTCGATCGCGAACGCGAAGCTTCGCACCTCAAGCCTTCGCGAACGCTCCCCCCTTTTCGCGAACGCGAAGAGTAATTTTCATCTGCCTCTAGTTTCTTCTTCGCGAACGCGAGCCCCCTCTTGCGAACGCGAAAAAGGATACCAGAAGCAGATTTCTGCAGTTTTTTCAAGTCAAAAAATGATTCGTTAACCACCCGAAACCAACCCGAGCCCTCGGGGCTCCAAACCAAACATACACCCAAGTCCTAAAATATCATACGAACTTGTTCGCGTGATCAAATCGCCAAAATAACACCAAGAACTACGAATCGGATACCAAATCAAAGAAAATTTCCATGAAAACTTTAAAACTTATATTTTTACAACCGGACGTCCGAATCACGTCAAATCAACTCCGATTCTCACCAAATTCGGCAGACAAGTCATAAATATTATAGTGGACCTATACCGCTCCGAAACCAAAATACGGACCCGAGGTCAATAAATCCAACATCAGTAATTTCTTAAAAATCATTAAGCTTTCAAGCTTTTAATTTTTCATCAAAATTCCATATCTCGGGCTAGGGACCTCGAAATTCGATTCCGGGCATACGCCCAAGTCCCAAATCACGATACGGACTTACCGAAATTTTCAAAATATTGATCTGGGTCCGTTTGCTCAAAATCTTGACCAAAGTCAACTCAGTTGAATTTTAAAGCTCTATTTCATATTTTAATCCATTTTTCACATAAAAACTTTCCGAAAAATTATACAGACTGCGCACGCAAGTCGAGAAATAATACATGGTGCTTTTCGAGGTCTTAGAACACAAAATTACTTATTAAATTTAAAGATGATATTTTGGGTTATCACAAAAGTCAATTAATATATATCTTAGATATCGTGTTAATTAGAATTCTATCACTTAATTCAATAATATTTTTATTAAATATCAAGTATTAATTCTAAAAATTAAATGAATTAAATATTGATGAATGCTTATCAAAAACACATCATACATCACACACATATTCGAATGAGTTTGTTTTTCTATACAATAATAATTGTAATGAAAATTTTAAATTATCAACTCCTTTAAAAGATAACTTTATAATTAAAATTAATAATATAAAAATTAAGACAGATTAACTTGTTACCGCATGTTAATTACACTGATAGATTATAATTTTTTTTTCTTATATAAGTTAAATCATATTGGAGTCATGCTTTGACACGTTCTTCCTCGATCATTGCATTATTTAAAAGAGACGAGTAGCCACGTTACATTATTGACAAACCTATAATAGCACTAACCTATGGTAGTAAATGTACCCCCAAAAAAACTAACCTATGGCAGTAACCAAGGAAATACCATAACTCAAAATGAGGTTTTTATGCTATATATATTTATATGTATAATAAGAAAATAATGCAGAAAAAAGGGTTGTGACAATACTGACGACTAAAATTAATATCTATATAGATTTTTGTGTTCTCTATCTCAAGATGTTTTTCACTTTACACTTTTTTGAGCATCAATGTAAGTGAAAACTTGTTCGGTATTTTTAAAATATGTTCTTTAATCTTTTTGAAGCTTGGAATTTATAGTATGCCTCGTAATTTCCAAAAAGGTTCTACTCCAAAGAATAGAAATTTTCCAAAAAAAGAATAGATCGATTAGTTCAGTTTGATATGTAATTCTAGAATGTAATTATTTTGTTGTTAAATTGATCAATAAGTGAGCAGTACTATGTAAATCAGGATAAAGCGAATGCAGACTTTGTTTTATCAATATACCTAATTGATGGGATGATAAAATTATTCATAAAAGAAGCAAGTGAATTATGTTGTGGCTTATTGAACATTAATTAATGCTAAAACTATGGTGTCTCCTTTAAAAAAAAAATTTCCTTCCGGTAAAAAGATTTATCCAAAGGAAAAGAAGAAGTGTGATTTACATTAGAAAAATATCTGCATATAATATCTTTTAGAACATTTATGCCGTCTGAATGTGATTGGAGAAAAAACAAAGTTTTCTACCAAATATAAATAAAAAAGAAAGGAAAAAACAATAACGTGACTGCCTATCAACCCTCTCAATAGGACCACAAATACTTATTAAGAAGCAGGGAAGAGGACAATGGGTTCAGTCAGAATCATTCTTTTGACTTGCACATATATTTACACGTCGACTTTTATATAATACTATAATTTCAAACACGCTGACCGTAAAATCTTAAATCTACATCAAATTGTATAATAACAATGACAAACTAAGTGTAATCCCACGTGTCAGGTATGAGAAAGGTAATATGTACGTAGACTTTATCCTATTGTGTAAAAGTAAAGAGGTTATCTGTGATGAACCCTCGACTCAAGGAACAATGAAAATAAAATAGCAAATAATAGCAACAACAATATGATACGAATAAATGGCACAACATATAATATAAAGAACTAGAAATAAGAAAAATATAAAAATAGTACTAGTACTAGTACTACGGATAAGACTAAGAGACTAACGACTACCTATCAACCTTCCACCGTAATTCTCGACCTCTACCCTTCTCTATCGAGGGTCATGTACTCAGTAAGTTGGAGCAATTGCATATCACGTCTAATCATCTCACCCCAATACTTCTTTGGCCTACCCCTACCTTTCCTTAGACCCCGCCATGGTTAACCTCTCATACCACCTGACCGGGGCATCTATGGCTCTTCTCTGCACGTGTCCGAACTATCTCAGCCTCGATTCTCGTAATTTGTCCTCCACCGAGGCCACCCCCACCTTGTCCCTAATAACTTTGTTCCTAATCTTGTCTTTCCTGGTATGCCTGATCTCGTCCAAGTCACACCTCTATTCGGAGTTGTGAAATGGTCGATTGCAATAATAATACCCAACAAGGAGTCGGGATCGAATCCACAGGGAGCTTAGATGGGATTAGTGGTATATATTTGGATAAAGCACGTGAAGTATCTTGGTTGCACTTCCACAAATAGGATTTTATTTTTACTTCTAAAATTACGTTAAGGATTACAATTCTAAAGATACAAAACTAGAGAATATGATTTTTGGATGTTTTTCTAAATATATAAAACAATCCTAGGGGTATGACCTTCACCTAGGTGTTTGCCTAACGGGTTGTAAACTTTAAAGCTTGCTTTGTTGGTCGGGGTGTATTATAGCAATCAACACTCAATACCTCTCGGTAAGAGAGTGATTTTGCCCAATTTGGTTTTCTCAAGTCCAAATGGGTAATGAACAAAACAGTTGATAAAATACTAAAGTCGGGTTTTACTATCTCTACGTTCAACCCTTTAATTGGGACTATAAGTCTCTTGATTTTATCCCAAATTCTTGTTAGCCAAGTTTTCCTAGACTAAGTCTCTCTTTCTCAAGTAGAGACCAAGTCAAGCAGGCATAAACTAATGTTTGCAAACATTAATTCTACAATTAAAGGCAAGAACAAGGCTAAATAATAAACACACAACCATAAATAAGCCATAAATCAAACACCTGTTAGGTTCACACACTAGGGGTTGGGTCATAACCCTAGCTAAAAATCTAGCTATTCATAATGGGTATAGAGAAAAATAGAGAAGAAAAGATGATAAAACTCATATTGCAAGATTAAAAGATAAAATTCCAAGGTTAAATCAGCAAAGTAAGCTAAAGTTACCTAAAGGGGTAAAGAAAAAAGGCTACAGAACTTTTAATATTCAAAAACTTTGACCTAATTTCGTGAAAGTAGTTTATTTGTATAAAGCTAGAATTTTCGGACAAAATTGCCCTTTCGGAGGTTCTGCGGCCGCACAATTATATGTGCGGTCCGCACTTCTCTTCAGATCTTGGCAGGAGTTGATTCTGTGGCCGTACAATTCTGGATTGCGGCTGCATCTCTCATGTTCTGCAGTGCGCAAAATTCTGGGTACGACCGCACTAGGCTCTTCTGCAGACCGCACATTTCCTAAGTGTAGTCGCATAGCTGTTTCTGCGGCCACACAATTATTGTGCGGTCCGCATTTCTTCTTGAGCTTGAAATGAAACTCTCTAAACTTTGGCTCTTACGTAGATTCTGCGGCCGCACAATAATACTGCGGTCCGCACTTTGCACTGGGGCTCTGTTGATTTTCCTTCACATTCTGCGGCCACAGATAGAAATCTGCGGTCCGCACTTGAGCTTCTATGCCTGATTTTTGTCCTTGTTCAGATTACTCCTTCTTGAGTTGGATTTCATCATAATAGCTCATTTTTCAATACTCCTGTAGGTAAGCATATTTTATCAGTTTTTGGAAATATAATTAGAAACTTTTGGACTAAAACGAAAGCTAAAAGGCGCTAATAAGTGATCAAAATTCCCACTTATCAACTCCCCCAAACTTAAGCTATTGCTTGTCCTCAAGCAAATAAGATAATTCCCACCTCCACAAAATAAGAGCTATTCCAGCTAATCTAAGGTGAATCAAACAGATATCAATTTGGACCAACAATTACCCACAATACTTATGAATTATCAACAAGGCAATGATTTGAAGTTTTAAGCACAAATAGTTCTAATGTGACACTAGATCATCAAGAATTGACTTTACTCATCAAGAAAGTTCGCTCTTTCATGTAGGTCATTATGAATCCCAAACTCCTCCTCCTCTACTCTCCGTCAGCATATCTCACTTAAGAATGTAGCACTCACTTCAAGGATTTGTGAAAAGTTCGCTCATCTCTCTCAAAAGAATATCACAAGTACGACTCTAAGTACCATATGCTTGCCCCTCATGTAAATTATCACTAATATAAGTTCACTCGGCTTGAAATCACGTAGGGCTTTTCGGATTGTAATGGAGACTTTTGAACTAAGGTAGGAAATATTGGAATAGAACGGGTTCATCTTTCCTTAAGCACTCCATTTTTTTCTTTTTGGCTCATGCTTTGCCGACTCTTTGAGTCATTTTCTTTTTCCTTAGGGGAACTAAAGAAACTTAACGTCACTCTTTCTTGGTCATGATATTCGTTTTCTCCTTCTTTGTTTTCTTCATGCTTTGCATTTTTGCTTTTCTTTGAATTCCTTCAATTCTTCAACTTATTCACTTTATTTTTGCATCTTTCTTTCTTTTTATTTGCCTTTCCTTTTCTTCATCTCTTTTCTCTTTTTGTACCTTGATACCACTTTCAAATTTCTCGTCTCTCTCCCAAACTTATATTTTAGCCAATTATTTCTCAAGAGTGTTAAGGAAAACTCGGGTGCCAAGAGAGGATCACTACAAAATGGGTAAAGGCTTGTAACATGGTTATCAAATGAGAAAGGTTTTAGGCTCAAAAGGGTTGACTAGAGATAACAACATTGGTGGATCATGGAAAATTTCAAAACAGGTCAAGGAGAGACTACAATCACTTCTTAAGTCAAGCAAAACTTAGAATTTTGCCTAGAAACATATTCGGGGAAAGTTCTAGACCATTCACATGGGTACTTGGACTTGCAACAAAATATCTCACCTCTCACACATCTGGATTGTTCAAGAGGATAGAGTCGAGGGTCCACAACAACCATATTCGAGATTGAAAATCACTAATGGTACTACTCGATGATTGCTTAAGTCAACACAAGAGTCAAAAGGTCAATAACTAGAGCTATTTCTTTCCAAGAACTTGTTTTTAATCATAAGCATGCAGTTAAGTGTGTTGGTACCAAGTGAAACATGCTTGACTCTTCTAGTTCGACTCAATTAGGTCCTCTTATTCATTATTACTATTGTTATTACCTAAACATAAAAAACGGACTCAATCCCTTAAGAAGGTTGTCACGCCATCCATCGTTAGGAAGAGTCACCCGGTTCACACAAAAATCACCTTTGGAAAGAACCGTGACATTAAGAAAACCAAAGGCTTGTTGATCACTTAAACATGAAAAGAAACTACTAAATTGAAAATAAGCTATTAAAGTAAATAAGAAGCTATTGGACTAAACATTAACTACTGAGAAAACAAAATAAAGAAGCTATGAAGTAAACTGCTGAAAGCATAAATGAACATACAAACTGAGAAAGGGAAAGAGAATATATACATCAATAGAGAGAAGAGTATGCACATAATGAAAGTAAAAATAAAAAGAGAATGTTATAAGTTATTACAGGCCAATGTCAAATGTCAAATCAAAATAGACTCCACCCCCTGAAAAAAATAAGCATTGTTCTTAATGCTTAACAAAATAAAAACAAGGAAGGGAAAGAGTAGAGAGGACTCCCTATGTTGTCTCAGTGTCCATAGCAGCATCACCTCCCTCAGGCTCCTCCAGCTGGATCTCATCATCCTTTGCTCGGGGAGTAGCTGGGTTGGTGAACATCTGTAGCACCACCTCAGTTGTGTGGACAACGAAGTCTGGCTCCTTAGACTGTCCAGCTGGTGCCACTGGTATTGATGGTGCTGTTGGGTCTACTAGTACTGATGAATCTGTCTCCATCAGTAAGTCAAATTTAAGATCTCCAACGGCTACTATCTTGGTCACCTCTCGTCTCAATTTGTCAACTGATTTCCTTGAAGCCTTAGATTTCCTCATCTTCTTCACCTGCTTCTCAAGCTCCTCAATTTCTCCCCCATGTGCCACCAAGGTGTCCATGATGGTCTTCTGATTCTCTAATATTTTCTTCAAAGTTTCCTCTACTGACGGAGGAATCTGGGGTGCTGGGGTAGAAATCTGAGCTGCAACAACACTGGATAGGTCAGACAGCTTTGCAGTAGCTGTCTGCATCCAGTTGTTGAGACTCGCCAGTGTCTGGGAGACTCGCAGCGCAGAGAGTGGATAAGTAGAAGAGGAAGCCACTGATACTGATGGCCCTGAAGATGGAAGTGGAGGTATGGCAGTTGTATCGGTGGAAGGTCCGGCTGTTGTGGAAGGCATGGCAGCTGAATTTGTAACTACCACCGACGACTCATCAGACTGCCCTACGGTAGTAGTCGACTTACCCTTGTTCTTTAGGTTCCTTGGGTCCATCAGATATTACCAGGAGAAGGGATGCTTAGCCCTAACCTTCGTATCAAAGCTCTTGGGCTCCACCCCCGCATCCATGAGATACTCGGTGATAGTGTTGGGATACAGATAAGAGCTTTCACCCTGCTTGACAACCAGAGACATGTTGGCCGGCATGATGGCACCCACATTGATTAGGTACCCGGCCATGATGGAAGCAGTTAGGACTGCCCGAGGGATTGGGAGATTATTTTCATTCCGGCTTGGGTCTATGCGACTGCATAAAAATGTTTGCCACTATTTTGCTTCAAATTTGAGGGTGTTCCGCATAATGGGAACCCCTGCTGTAATCCATGGTGGTGGTGGTCCTGGAACTGCTAGTATCTCAGCTAACCAAGGGCGATCTGCATCAATCAGTGCGAACTTCTCTAAATAATGCACCGGCTCCATATCCTCTAGCCCAAAATAAGTGTTCAGGGTGCTCTGATCAAATCGTACTTTCAAGTTCCGCACCTTAGTTACCTTAGTCCCCTTCTTGATGTGCGCCACATTGGCATAGAACTCCTGGACTAAGAGCTCCTTGTCATCCAATATGCTTTTCGTGAACCACTTCCACCCTTTTCTTTCTTGAAATTGTCTTAACACATTTGGATTGAGGCCACCACTCTCGGAACCTGTTGAATGCAAACAGGCTCACAAACCTATCTTCTCAAACTTCCTTCTTCTTTGACCTCTCCAGGCCTATAACTCTGGTATCACCCCCCCTCCCCCGACCGTCATCCGAAATATCATCATCATTATCAACTGTGACTGGTGCGGCGGGGGCATGAGTAGATGAGGGCTCCGAAGCCTGGTTGTTCCCTTCCGACCCCTCAGAAGTACTCTCAGAATAGGTAGGCTCATCTCTCAGTCGGTATCTGTCCTAGGGAAGTTATGGCTGTGATTACACAGCAGGCTGCCTTTGCACTAAGTCGCCATCTGATGCTTCCCTAGACGGGGCATATGAACTTGATTCGTAGGGCTTCGGTTGTCTACCTTAGCCTATTGTTGCCTTCTTACTGATCACTTTTTGCACGGAGAGTGGTAGGGTAACCCTACCTCGGCCTCAGGAGGGTTCACCCCTCCCCTTGGATGTATCACCTCATCCCCGTGATCTAACCATTGTATGCAATACATAGCAACATGAATCAGTTATAGTTAAGTGCAGGTAAGTATAAAATTTGCACAACAAAACATGTTGCAGGTTGGGCAAGTGCGGACCGCACGTTTTAGAGTGCGGTCGTAGATAGGGTTGTGCAGACCGCACAATTTGAAAATGCGGCCGCAGTGATAATTCTGTGGTCCGCATAATTTTAAGTGCGGCCACACATCCGAAATGAGGTCCGTACAATTTTGGGTACGACCGCACATTGAAACTTCAAAAATGACAACTCTCTGAAGTTAGAGAATTACTTGATTTGTGACCGCACACACTTTTCTGCGACCGCGGTTGAATTTTTGTGGACCGCACAATTTTGAGTGTTGTCCATACAATCAATGCACACATTTGCCCTAGCCTAAAGATCTGCGTACTGCACAATTTCTTGTGCGGCCGCACAATTTAATCACTAACGGCAGTGAACTTAGGGCTTTTCAATTTAACATAATTTAGACATGGTAGTAGCAATTTAGACATGATACACAGTTTACCCATCCCCCAAATAGCAAATAGGAAGTTACCCTTACAAATTCAAGCTCACATGATTATGAATTTGACATTATGCCTAAAAATAACTACACTAACTATGAACAAAATTAAGAAAATTGAAAAATTTGAAGATGAATTGAACCTACCAGTGATGTAGTGATGCAAGGAAGAATCAAGGAAGATGGAATGAGTGTGAGATGATTGAATTAATTTAAGTGCACTGTGCTAGCCTTTGTGTTAAGTGTTCACAGTGTGTAAAGTTTTGACCAGTGTGAGGGGCCCGACATTTATAGTTTGACCGACTAGGGCAAAAATGTTAAGCGGAGTGCGGCTGCACAATTTTATGTACGGTCTGCACTCCTTACCTATTACCAATTACCCTTTTTGATGATCTGCGATCCGCATATTTTTGAGTGTGGCCGCAGATGTTGGTGCGGACCGCAAAATTCCTTGTGCGGCCATAGATCGGCCATTTCTCTGACATGCAAACTTCAGAGAGTTTGCAATTTCTGATCTCCAGTTGTGCGGTCGCACAAAGAATTGTGCGGCCGCATACTCCTTTCTGTTGTGGCCTTCAAAATTTTGTGGTCCGCACAATAAATGTGTGGTCCGCACGTTTTTTTCACACTTATCCGTTTTCACTCAGCATAGTTCCTGCAAAGCACACTCATTCCTGCAACACACTTCAAAACCAGTTAGCACAAAACAAGACCTATCTAAAAAAGAAGAAAAAGATAAAGAAAAAGAAACATGAGTTGCCTCCCAAGAAGCGCCTGATTTAACGTCGCGGCATGCTGGTAGACTATAATCTCATGTTTTAGTCGATTATTACATTCCAATTTAGTGCACTTTAGTTGACTTTGAGCTTTAATCGCTAGTGTTTTGCACTAATTGTGTATTTTATGCCTTGTAGGAGTGATTCTGAGCTATGTAGATGTTATGGAATGAATTAAAGTGATTTGGAGCTTTGAAGTCTGAGTAAAATCCCAAGTAATTATGTCGGGATCGTGTTCGGGGATCAACGGATGATAGTTAAGAACGAACGAAGAATCAGGCAGGCATACTGTGTAGTGTCCAGTAAAATGCACATAACATTTTGCTCAGAGATCCGTTTGGTCTGAACAATATATTGTCGGACAGTTAATTCAAAGGGCTACAATTTTTATGTTTTACGTTTTATCAAATGTCTAGCAGAATAGGGTGAAACGTGCACAGCAAGTGCGCAGACGCGCACTGACCGCACACATGGGGCAGAACAGTGTGAAAAGTGTGCGGGCATAGGAGAAGGTATATTTGTTTGGGCCCGACCCTACTTAGTAAATATACATGGAAAAATGGTATTTTGAGGACTTTTGACATAATTTAGACCTAAGGAAGCTAAGGAGAAGAGGGAGAAGCAAGAGCACAAGGATTTCACCATTCATCCTCACACAAGACAAGGGTTTGGATGTTTTATATTTTTCTTTGACTTAAACTTAATTGTGATGAATTTATCCATGTCTATGGAGTAATTCTTCCTTAGGGATTGATGGATTTGGTATTTTAAGAATTGTTTGTGGATATTAACTCTAGTTTTATGTATTGAATCGTTTTGGGTATTTTTATTGTTGCATATATATTCACATGTTTATGTAATCGAAAGATGCATAATTTGTGGTATTTTGCATTATCATGTTGGTTAAATTCGTTGACTCTTCTTAGTAATCGAAAGAGGCTAGTTGAATTATTGTTTAGACCTAGTTAGGAGAATAATCGAAAGAAGTTCTCCTAAAGATTAACCCGCTACGAATCTTGCATATCTTCACCGAGCTTAACTTAGTTTATATTGTGAGGTTGAGACTTAATTGAGAGAGGAGTTTCTACTGAACGTTCAAACTAATAATAGAGTGAATTCGAGAGACTCACTTGAACCATAGAGTGAAGTAACTAGACTTAATTCCCAAACAAGTATCTTGCACCTATCCAATGAACCCCTATTTTCTTCCATTGATATCGTCTTTGCTTACTCTTGTTGCGATTGTCATTAGCCAACAGTTTAGACTTTTAGTAAATTTTAGTTTTAATTCACACAACTCTAAATTGTTGATCATCTTGGATAGCAATTAAAACTACAAGCTACGAAAATACTGTTTAAATCCAATCCCCGTGGATACCATATTTTCTATACTATATTCGACTAGTGATCATAATTTTATGTTGTGTTTTTAGCTCGTCAAATTTTGGCACCGTTATCGGGGATTGGTAATCAATGGTGTTTGAAATATTTTTTGGTGCTAATTCAGGAATTAGGTTTTAGTTTTTCTTTTCTCTTTTCTTTTCTATTTTATTTTCTTTATTAGTTAACTTATTTTCAAGATTTGTTTTGTAGTACCTAAAAATTTGGAGAAGATACTATAGATATTGAACTCTAAATGCTGTGAAGATGGAGTATAACTAGCCTAAGAAAATGGTTGAAGAGTTAGCAATTGAATATTATCAGCGGTCTGCTATGTGTTTTAAATGCGGTGGAAATCATCTGTGGGTTGACTGTCAAGCTGGTATGTATTCTTTCTATGGTTCATATTTTGAACAGTCTCACTCTGTTTCTAGTCCGTATAGATATGAGGATTCATATGGGCATAATCTTGACTCTGGTTATGATGAATACCCTTATTATAACTTGAATGGAAGTGAAGTGAGACAACCACCTCAAGGGGAGAATGATATTTTGGAAGAGCTTGTGTATAAGTTCATAAATAAGCCGGTAGAGAAATTTACACAAGATGATGAAGCCATTAACAACCTAACAACGCAAGTGAGTCAATTGGTAAGTACACTGTCAGGAAGCTCATTGCATTGTGATGGTGAATATATGGAGAAGATACCCTATGAGAATGAGCCTACCCAAGAGGATGAACATCCACAGAGAGAGCTTTTCACTGTTCAAGATGACTCTGATTCAACCGAGATGATCAAAAATAAGGTTGTGGTTGAGTGTGAAGAAATGGAAGAAGAGTTCAAACCCCCATCCACATTTCCACATCTGTAACATGTAGTAGAAGAGAATGAGAAACAAATAGTCTTGAACATACCAGAGGAATATTCACTTGACCTTTCGTCCTTATTTTCTTATTCTAACCTTGATTATGTGGATTTTATTTTTGGGGATCTACAGGAATATATATTGATTGATCCTGTGAAAGAATGCAGGAACAAGTTGAGGATGATCATGAACGAGCAATTCACCGCTCAAAATGAGGACAATAAAGAAAGAAAATAGCAGGTCTTGCAGGTATCCTTAGAAGAATTGGGCTTAATGAGCTCCATAAAGAATCCCAAGGAGCGAAAACAAAGAATGAATTCAAAATTAGGGGTGGAGTTCATAAGTTCTCGAAAAAGAAGAAAATTCAGGGAAGTTTTCTTTAACTTATGCTTGTTAATTGTATGTCATGGGGACATGCCACAACTTAAAGTGTGAGGTAGGGGGATATTTGTATGTTTTATGTATATGTATTTTAGTTTTTGTTAATTTTAGTAGTTAGAGATAAAAAAAATTGAAAAAAACATAAAAAGTTTAAAATTTTTGATTTTTTCTGATGATGGATATCATTCGACGGGTTTCTTGTGCAAAAAGATTTTCTTTTGTAGTTAGTGTAATAATTCCCCCTTGATTTTTCTTTGTGCCGCGGTTCTTTTCCAAGGGTTTTGTTTGAACCGGGTGTAGTTTGATTTTTGTTTTTAGAAGTAGGAAAACCTTGTGATGTGATTTGAATTAAAAGCAATGCCTCTTGACTTTGTTATGCCTTGAGAATAGTGAGTTCTTTAGTGTGACGCTTAGACTCAGTTTTTGACTCTTGTATAAGTACCTTAAATTGTGTGATCTTAACTTTTCTTAACTGCTTTGACTAGAGTGTCTTGATGAATCCAATCTTGAGTGAGTTATGTGCCATGTGTGTGAGGTTTTTGTATTATGTACATTGCATTTGATGTCTAGAACTTGCCCCGTATGTTTGCAAAGCGAAATAGTAGTTTTATTCAGTCTTGGAAGTGATATAGGCATTTCTTTGTTGCGCCATTTATATGTTTTACCCACCTAATTATTATGTATTTTAGTTAACCCCTTTGAGCCTATAATCATGTTTCTTTGGTAACCACATTACAAGCCTTACCCTTTTCTTTGAATTGACCATCTATTTGAACCATTTTCCTCCCATGAGCACTTAAAATTATTATGAATTTTGTAAAAGTTGAAGTGTGGGGTGGTTAGTTTGGCTTTTGAATGGAACTAATGGAATAAGGAGAAAGGTGCATTTTTTTGAAAAAGTAAGAGCCACTTGAATTGAACAAGAAAATAAATAAAAAATAGTTGTATTATTGTGAACGAGATTCATTGATAAGTAGTAACTCTTGATGCAATTGTGCTTAAAGAATAGGGAGTTAATGCATGTTGATGTTAATATGGAGTATGGTTTGACATAAGTGTGGGGTGTGAACAATGAAATGTATGTATTAAAGTGCTTAGTGAAGTGTAGTCACTCTTATATCTAAATGTATCCTACTCGTCCCGCAACCTACATTACAACCAGTTAAAAGTCCTACTTGATCCTTGACTGAATGAGATCAATTAGTAGAGTAGTACACTAAGGGCAAGCCTATGGTTCATCTTTGTGGCATATGAATGTTATTTCTAAGAGTGAGCGAATTCTTTCTATCTTGAGTTCTTAATTGTTATTAAATTCTATGGTGTGAGTAAATGTTCTCTATTGTGTGTCAGGGCACTTGATTCATGAAGGAAAATTAATGTCGTTAACCTCTACGTTAGAGTAAGTGAGCGGGTTGTGAATAATGTATGGTACTTGTGAATCAAATCTTGAGGTGAAGATGTTACACAATTGTGCTTAGTCTATTTTAAATATTCTTGGTGTAATGAGGTAGGAGAGTTATTTAGTAAGGTTGTGTCTATATAAAGTAGGTTTGCTTGCTCGAGGACGAGCAATGGGTTAAGTGTGGGGTGTTATGGCACGACGCAAATTACCGTCAATCACTTGAAATGAATCACTGCCACTACGTGGCCATCACCAACTTTTCCCAGATAGTGCTTTACCCGGTGACCGTAGACTCTAAATACTTCATCATTTTTATTCTTCAAGTCCAATGCACCAAAGGGTGTCACTCTCACAACTTCAAACGTGCCACTCCATTTAGACTTCAACTTTCTCGGAAACATCCTTGTTCCGAATGTACTTGTCATGGAGGTTCTTCATCTTCTCCTTGTATAAGGATGAACTTGGATATTCATGGTACCGAAATTCATCTAGCTCATTCAATTGTGCCACCGTTAAGTTGGAGGCGACATCCTACTCAAGATTTAGCTTCTTCAAAGCCCACATGGCCTTATGCTTAAGTTCCACGGGAAAGTTACAAGCTTTCCCAAACACTAATCGGTATGAAGACATCCCAATTGATGTTTTGTAAGCCGTCCTATAAGACCATAAAGCATCATCAAGTTTCTTTGACCAATCCGTTCGGTTGGCACTCACTCTTTTTGATAAAATACTCTTGATCTCCTGGTTAGAGACTTCTACTTGTCCATTTGCTTGAGGGTGATAGGGGGTCGTGACTTTGTGAGTGACACCATACTTGCTAAGCAAGGAATCAAAAGCTTTGTTGCAAAAATACGACCCCCCATCGCTTATAATGGCCCGCGGAGTACTAAACCTTGTGAATATGTTCGTTTTCAAACATGCCACCACACTTCTAGCTTCGTTGTAGAGCAACGGCCTCAACCCATTTTGACACATAATCCACAGCTACCAAAATGCAAGTGTTCCCACAAGAGCTTATATATGGTCCCATGAAATCAATACCCCACACATCAAAAATATCAATTTCCAAGATGGTGGTGAGGGGCATCTCATTTTTCTTTGAAATCCCACTGGCCCTTTGATATTCATCACAACGCATGACTAAATCACTTGCGTCCTTGTAGAGAGTAGGATAATATAATCTACAACTCAACACTTTAGCCGCCGTTCTTGCTCCCACATGGTGACCACCGTAGGGTGAAAAATAACAAGCCCCAAGAATTTCAACTTGTTCCTCATCCGACACACATCTTCTAATCACGCCATCGTTACAAATCCATAAGAGGTACGGTTCATCCCAATAATAGTCTAGGCAATCTCGTTTGAGCTTCTTCCTTTGATTTGAAGAGAACTCATCTGGTACAATACCACTCACAAGATAATTTGCTAAGTCAGCTAACCATGGCATCTCGATCATTGAAATGGCTAGAAGTTGCTCATCGGGGAAGGAGTCATTGATTTCATGGTCGTCATGTGGCCTCCCCTCCTCCTCCAAGCGAGACAAGTGGTCCACCACTTGGTTTTCACTGCCTTTGCGGTCTTGGATGTCTAGATCAAACTCTTGCAATAAAAGCACCCATCTCATTAACCGAGCCTTTAAATATTTCTTGCTCATAAGGTACCAAAGTGCCGCATGATCCGTGTGGATAATCACCTTTGTACCCATCAAGTACGGGCATAACTTCTCCATAGCAAAAACAATAGCAAGGAGCTATTTTTAGGTCAATTGTAATTGACTTGGTCATCATTCATGGTCTTGCTAGCATAGTAGACCGGATGAAAGATCTTGTTAACATGTTGCCCCAAAACTGCTCCGACCGCCACATCACTAGCGTCACACATGAGCTCAAAAGGCCAGCTCCAATTCGGGGCAGTGATAATAGGAGTAGTTGTCAATTTGAATCTGAGCAATTCAAATGCCTTCATGCAATCCTCATTGAAATGGAATTTGGCATCTTTCTCCAAAAGTTTACACAAGGGGTTCACCACTTTGGAAAAGTTCTTGATGAAATGCCGGTAGAACCCCACATGACCCAAGAAACTCCTATCCCTTCACGGATGTTGGAGGTGGAAGTTTAGAAATCACCTCTATTTTCGCCTTGTCGACCTCAATGCCGTTCTTTGAAATTTTGTGGCCAAATACAATGCATTCCTCAACCATAAAATGACATTTCTCCCAATTCAACACCAAGTTCGTCTCTTCACATCTTGCCAAAACCTTATCCAAATTTTTCAAGCAATCATCAAAAGAATTCCCGACCACCGAAAAATCATCCATGAAGACTTCAAGGAAATCCTCCACCATGTCCGTGAAGATAGCCATCATACACCTTTGAAAAGTCATCGGTGCATTGCATAACCCAAATGGCATCCGCGAGAATGCGAAAGTACCATAAGGACATATGAAAGTAGTATTCTCTTGATCCTCTGGAGCAATAAGAATTTGATTTTAGCCGGAATACCCATCAAGGAAATAATAGAAAGCATGGTCGGCCAACCTATCAAGCATTTGATCTAGGAAGGGAAGTGGGAAATGATCCTTCCTTGTGACTTTGTTGAGCTTGCGATGATCCATACACACTCTCCACCCGGTCATCGTTCTTGTAGGAATCAACTTGTTCTTGTCATCGGTAACCACCGTCATGCCCCCTTTCTTTAGGACACATTGCACCGGAGAGGTCCACGAACTATCGGAAATGGGGTAAACAACCACGGCATCCAACCACTTTATGATCTCCTTTTTGACCACCTATTGCATTGCTTCATTGAGTCTCCTTTGATGTTCAATGGGGGGTTTGGAATCTTCCTCCAAATTAATCTTGTGCATGCAAAAAGGCGGGGATTATTCCTCGAATATCCGCCAATGTCCATCTAATAGCTTTCTTCCTCTTTTGTAGCACTGCTAATGTGGAGTCTACCTGCACATTAGTCAAACAAGAGGAAAGAATAACCGGTAAAGTAGAACAAGGGCCAAGGAATTCATACCTGAGATGCGGAGGCAGTGGCTTTAACTCCAAAGTGGGAGGCTCCTCGATTGAGGGCTTTGTTGGAGGATTCTTCCGATTTTCAAGATCCAAGGACAATTTGCGGGGTCCATAAGTGTAAGACCTCATTCCTTGCAATGAGTTCACGCATTCCACCTAGCCATCTATCTCGTCATCATCAAGGTTAAGCAAAGCGGCCTCCAAAGTATCATCAACATTCATCGTGGCACTAGTATCATCAATAATCACATCGGTTATCAAGTTCACAAATGGACACACTTCATTGCTATTCGGTTGCCTCATAAATTTGCACACATGGAAAACCACATTTTCATCACCCACCCAGAAAGTGAGTTCACCGGCTTCCACATCAATAAGAGCCTTCCCCGTAGCAAGGAAAGGTCTACGCAGAATAATTGGCACATCATAGTCCACTTCACAATCAAGAATCAAAAAATTCGCCAGGAGAATGAATTTATCAACACGAACCAACACATCATCAATTATACCCAATGGTATCTTCATGGTACGATCCGCCATTTGTAATTTCATCGATGTGGGTCTTGGTTGACCAATTCCCAAAGTCTTGAAAACCGAATAGGGCATCAAATTAATGCTTTCCCCAAGATTACAAAGAGCTTTAGCAAAGTCGGCATTTCCAATGGTACAGGGGATTGTGAAAGCGTCGGGATCTTCCAATTTAGGAGCCATTGAGTGCACAATTGCACTCACTTAATGAGTCATCTTTATAGTTTCACAATTCATCGACCGCTTCTTTGTCACCAAGTCTTTCATGAACTTTGCATAACCGGACATTTTCTCTAAAGCCTCAACTAATGGCACATTAATAGATAGACTCTTCAGCATGTCAATGAACATTTTTAATTAATTCTCGCCATTTTGCTTGGCAAGCCTTTGAGGATATAGAGGAGGAGGCCTTGGCATTGGTGCCTTAGCCTTTGGCACTACCGGTTCCGGTATGTCAACAATGTGCTCCCTAGACGGGTTCACTTCCTCTTGAGTCTCCTCCACACTGTCATCAATATCAATTCTTACTTCATCATTTGCTTGTACTACTTGCTCATCATCTACAATTTCCTTTGACTTGAGGTGGGTGCAATCCCACCTTTTCCACTCCTTGTAGTAACAGCCATGGCATGTCTCATGTTGTTTTCACCCTTTGGGTTCACCACCTTGTCACTTGGTAGTGCCCCCTTAGGACGAGTGTTTAAATCTTGCGAGATTTGTCCCAATTGAAATTCCAAATTGCAAATTGAAGTATTGTGAGAGGCTAGTTGGGCATCAGAGACGACATTCTTCTCCATCATTTATTTGAACATGTTCTCAATTCGTCCCATCTCACTGTTGGAAGAGCTTGGACCATTGGAAGGATAAGGAGGCAGGTTGCTCGGTTGTTGATACATCGGGGGCCTTTGAAATCCCGACCCCCAATTTCCTTGGTTATTGTTCCACCCCCCTTGGTTGTTACCTTCCCAATATATTTGACTATTGCCACTCCAATTGCCTTGGTTATTTTGATCATTCCAATTTCCTTGATTGTTTTGATTCTTCCAATTCCCTTGGTTGTTTTGATTGTTCCAATTCCCTTGATTACCATGAGGTTGCCATTGTTGTTGATTTGGGCCTTGAGAGTTAATTCTTTGCCCTTGGAAGCTGTTCACATATTGTACTTCCTCCTCTTGGTCATTGTAAGATTCATCTTAATCAACCCACTATCTTCTTGCACATAATGTTCCGCACAGTTTTGCACTTGAGGACCCTTTTTCCTTCTCCTGTTTACCATTATATTAACTCCCTCCATTGCATTTACTTGCTTAGGACCTTGAACTTGTTTAAGTTGGGCTTTGGCTAATTGATTCATTGTGGTGGTCAACTCGGCAATTGCTTGCCCATGATCATGCAATTCTTTTTGTAGGTGAATCACGTTTGGATCATCGTGAGGAACATTTGCTATACTTTTCCATGCCAATGAAGTATCCGACATTTCATCTAAGATTTCACAAGCTTCCGCATATGGCGTTGTCATAAAATTTTCACCGGCAAGTTGGTTGACCACGCATTGATTTGTAGTATTGACCCCCCTATAGAAAGTTTGTTGAATCATAGCCTCCATCATGTCATTGTTTGGGCACTCTTTCACCATAGTTCGTTACCTCTCCCATATCTCATGCAAAGGCTCATTGGGTTCTTGTTTGAATGCTAGAATCTCGTCTTTGAGAGTAGCCATATGCTCGGGAGAAAAGAACTTGGAAATAAATTTCTCCGTCAATTCATCCCATGTATGGATGGAATGGTTTGGCAACCTTTCTAACTAATACAAGGCTTTCCCCCATAGAGAGAAAGGAAATATCCTCAACCTTAAAGCATCCTCGGAGACGTTTGTCTGTTTACTCCCCCAGCAAGTGTCCACAAACCCTTTCAAGTGTTTGTACGCATTTTTATTCAGAGCCCCGGTGAAGAATCCACGTTGCTCTAGCAATGTGAGCATAACATTTGTGATTTGAAAGTTGCATGCCCTAATGCAGGGTGGGACTATGGCACTTGCATACCCTTCATTCGACAACAGCCAGTGTGGAGCCGCTCTTGGTGGAATTGGGGGTGGAACGGGAATGTTATCTAGAGGCGGTCGGCCTCGTCTATTTGCTTAAGGTTCAAGAAGAACCTCTTCAACTTGGTCATCTTCCACGTCCACATCCCCCAAAGGCATGTTTCCGAGAGGATCATTGTTGTTGATAGCCATTTTTTCACCTACAACTGTTTCACCAAAAAGATTAGTAAAACTGAAGGAAAAGAATACAATTCACACATAAAACCAAATATATAGCTAAATCTGTTTTTATGCTCCCCGACAACGGCGCCAAAAATTGATCTCGTCCAAGTCACACCTCTATTCGGGGTTGTTAAATGGTCGATTGCAATAATAATACCCAACAAAGAGTCGGGATTGAATCCACATGGTGCTTAGATGGGATTAGTGGTATATATTTGGATAAAGCACGTGAAGTATCTTGGTTGTACTTCCACAAATAGGGTTTTGTTTTTACTTTTAAAATTACGTTAAGGATTACAATTCTAAAGATATAAAACTAGAGAATATTGTTTTTGGATGATTTTTTAAATATATAAAAAAATCCTAGGGGTATGACCTTCACCTAGGTGTTTGCTTAACGGGTTGTAAACTTTAAAGCTTGTTTTGTTGGTCGGGGTGTATTATAGCAATCACCACTCAAATACCCACTTAATACCTCTCGGTAAGAGAGTGATTTTGTCCAATTTGGCTTTCTCAAGCACAAATGGGTATTGAACAAAACAGTTGATAAAATGCTCAAGTCGGGTTTTACTATCTTTAGGTTCAACCCTTTAACTGGGACTATCAATCTCTTGATTTTATCCCAAATTCTTGTTAGCCAAGTTTTCCTAGACTAAGTCTCTCTTTCTCAAGCAGAGACCAAGTTAAATAGGCATAAACTAATGTTTGCAACCATTAATTCTATAATTAAAGGCAAGAGCAAGGCTAAATAATAAACACACAACCATAAACAAGACATAAATCAAACACCCATTAGGTTTTCACACTAGGGTTGGGTCACAACCCTAGCTAAAAATTTAGCTACTCATAATGGGTATAGAGGAAAATAGAGAAGAAAAAAATGATAAAACTCATATTGCAAGATTAAAAGATATAATTCCAATGTTAAATCACCAAAATAAGCTAAAGTTGCCTAAAGGGGTAAAGAAAAAGGGCTACAAAACTTTCAATATTCAAAAACTTTGACCTAATTTTGTGAAAGTAGTTTATTTATACAAAGCTAGAATTTTCGAACAAAATTGCCATTTCGGAAGTTCTACGGCCGCACAATTATATGTGCGGTCCACACTTCTCTTCATATCTTGACAAGAGTTGATTCTGCGGCCGCCCAATCCTGGATTGCGGCTGCATCTCTCATGTTCTGTGGTCCGCACAATTCTGGGTGTGGCCGCACTGGGCTCTTCTGCGAACCGCATATTTCGTGAGTGTGGTCGCATAGCTGTTTCTGCGGCCGCACAATTATTGTGCAGTCCGCATTTCTTCTTGAGCTTGAAATGAAACTCTCTAAACTTTGGCTCTTACATAGCTTCTACTGCCGCACAATAATTGTGTGGTCCGCACTTTGCACTGAGGCTCTGTTGATTTTCCTTCATATTCTGCGGCCGCATATAGAAATCTGCGGTCCGCACTTGAGCTTCTA
Organism: Nicotiana tomentosiformis; assembly: GCF_000390325.3. NCBI lineage: Eukaryota > Viridiplantae > Streptophyta > Magnoliopsida > Solanales > Solanaceae > Nicotiana > Nicotiana tomentosiformis. The sequence goes on from NC_090823.1 coordinate 99,402,802, forward strand.
TGCCTGATTTTTGTCCTTGTTCAAATTACTCCTCTTTGAGTTGGATTTCATCGTAGTGACTCATTTTCTAAGTGGTCAAAATTTCCACTTATCAATGACCACACATCCATCTCAACATCCTCTTTTCAGCTATATTCAGCATCTAGACATGAAAATTCTTAACCAGCACTCCTGTAATGACATGATCGGTCGTTTCGAGATCTAGTGCATCATTCAGTGGTTTGAGTCCATGAGTAGCTTCACTTCGGGTATTATGACTTGTACGTGTGGTCGGAATTGAAATTAGGTAAATTCGGAGTTGATTTGGAGAGAAAATTCTAATTTCAGAAGCTTTAAGTTGGAGGAGTTGACTAAGGGTTGATTTTTGAGTAAACGGCATTGGAATCAGGATTTGAAGATTCCAACAGGTTTGTATGATGAATTTGGACTTGGGCGTATTTCCGGATCGGGTTTGGGATGACCCGGGAGCATTTCAGCGCATATTGTGGAAAGTTGGCATTTTGAAGAATTTCATAAATTTGGGTCGAAGTGCATTTCAATGTTATTGATGTCTGTTTGGGATTCCAAGTCTGGGAATAGCTCCGCATAATGATTCTGGCCTTAGAGGCACGTCCGGAAGTGGATTTGGAGGTCCGTAGGTCATTTTGGGGTCATTTGACGAGGGTTGGCAATTTAAAGGTTTTTGGGAAAGTTTGACAAGGAGTGGATTTCTTGATATCGGGGTCAGATTCCGATTCCAAAATATGAAATAGGTCCATAATGTGAATTATGACTTGTGTGCAAAATTTAAGGACAATCAGACATGATTTAATCGGTTTCGGCATCGAATGTAGAAGTTTGAAGTTATAAAGTTCATTAAGCTTGAATTGGGATGCGATTCATGGTTTTGGCATTATTTGATGTGATTTAAGGCCTCGAGCAAGTTCGTGTCATATTTTGGGACGTGTTGGTTTATTTGGTTGAGGTCCTGAGGGCCTCGAGTGGATTCCGGATGGTTAACGGGTCAACTTTTGGACTAAAGGAATGATGATGCAGCTGGTATCTGGTGTAACCACACCTGCGGGGTTTTGTCTGCAGGTGCGAAGCAGCAAAAGCGGCCAAGAGGAGGCGCAGAAGCGGAATTGGCCCATTTTCTTACATTCTCTCTTGGTTCGGCGATTTTTGGAGAGCTTCAAGTGGGGGGTTTTCATCATCTATGTCAAGGTAAGTTATTCCCACCTATTGTAAGTTAAATACATAGTTTTTATACGGATTTAAGCATGAAAATTTTGTAGAAATTTGGAATTTTGAATAAAAACTTAGAAATTGGTATTTTTGGATTTTGACCACGAAATTTGACATGGAATTGGGAACAAATTATATATTTGAGTTCGTGGTCTTATGGGTAGAGTATATCTTCCAAAACTTTTGAAATTCGGGCATGTGGGCCCGAGGGTTGACTTTACCGACTTTTCGAGCGAAGTGCGAAATTGTTATAAATTGATTTATTATGAGTATTAGAGTATATATTTATGGATTTGCACATTTATTGACTAGTTCTGGAGCGACGAACATCGGTTTAGGGTGTTAGAGTGGTGCTGGAGCTGGATTATGGAACTTCGGGGCAGGGTAAGTCTCATGTCTAACTCTATGAGGGGGAAACTACCCCTAGGAGTTGTAATTGGTAACTTCTACTTGTTACGGGAGCTACGTACGTACGAGGTGACGAGAGTCCGTACATAGCTAGATTCATGTTATTGTACGGGTCGAATTAGGTTCACACCATATTGTACTTGCACTATAGAGATTATCTTTGCTCGTTTAATTCTTTTTTTTTTCGCATTATGACTTGAGACTAGACATGCGTAGAGTGATAGACTCGTTGTTGTAGAGACTTCACGAGTTTCATGATTAGTCATGAAATAATTGTACTCCTCTTATGAAATTGTGTCCGCGATATATATATATATATATATATATATATATATTGTATATTTCATTGAAAGGTTTTTCTTTAAAGAAATTATAACTCACACGTTTATTCGTGAGTGTGGTCAAGGACCCGTTAAAGTTTCTTATTCTAATGGTATCAGGTCGTTCGCCTCGGCAGGATTTATGTATCACACTCTTATGGAAGCGGGTCGTTAGCCTCTGCAGGTTAATAGATGCATCTATGGTTCGTGTCGTTCGTCCCTCGCCAGTGCACAAATTATGATGGGATCGAGCCGTATGCCTCGGCATTTCTATAAAATATTCTCATGAAATCGTGCGTAACATTTGGCAAGAAGACATTGTATCTGTGAGTTCTTCCTGATTTGAAGTATAACGACCCATTTTGGTGAGATCTACTATATATTTATATATATGCTCCGGTTGAGGAGGAAATTTGCTAATTTAGAGTTTGAGCCTATTGTAAAGAGGAGAATTGTACCATGTATTTATACTTGTTTATTTTATTTATTTAATCTGCCTCATATTTATTCACCTCTTTACTGTACTTGATATTATTGGACCACTAGTGAGTGTCGATGTCGACCCCATCACTACTCCTCTAGGGTTAGGTTAGATACTTACCGGGTACAAGTTGATTTACGTACTCATACTACACTTGCTGCACATTTTTGTGCAGGTACTTTTATGTCTGGTGGTCCTTTGGACATGGAGGCGCGGATGATGCGGGGACTTGCCATGAGCTGCATTTCATGTTACGATCCGCAGCCAGCAGGGTCTCCTTCAGAGTTATTTATATTCCCCTGTCCAATTTATTTTTCGGACATATGTTGTATTTTATTTTACTTCCTAGTAAATGCTCAGGCACTTGTGACACCAGATTTTGGGGATAATTATGGGTTGTTCCGTATTGTTATTGTGAATATATTATCATTTACTCTGAAAAATTTTATCTCTTACTATTTAATTGAAGGAAATTCACGATTTCAAAAATACTAAAATGAGTAATTAAGTTAAACTTTTATTGTTGGCTTGCCGGACAGTGGTGTTAGGCGTCATCACGACCTTTGATGGATTTTGGGTCATGACAGCATGGTATTAGAGCGTTAGGTTCACTTAGGTCTCACGAGTCATGAGCAAGTCTAGTAGAGTCTCGCAGATCGGTACAGAGACGTGTGCATTTATTTTCGAGAGGCTACAGGCTGTTAGGAGCACTTCCCTTCTTGATTCCTCTTCGTGCGGTTTGATTTCCTTTGAGGCTTATGCCTTTATTTTCTTTCTACTTGATCCTATACGACGTGAAACGCTTGTTAGCAATTATGAATCGGGTAATTTTAATGGCACCTGTAGTGCAGCATATTTCTCCCTGCATATTCGATTGGGCTAATGTCGTCGCCTTGCGGAAAGATATTCTTTTGTTCCAGCTCAGTATCGGTATTTTCTATGGTTTTGAGACTGTGCACGGGTTGCTACGATGTCTATGAGTTGTTATAGCACAATATTGATGTAATGGTAGGATACTTGTCTACATGTCGGGGCACTGAATGATTCGAAAGGAGGTTTTTCTCAATGCATGATTCAGAGGTTCAGTGTTTTATTTTCGGTGGAGGAAAGGCAATCGGACTACGAATGCTCAGGTTTGGGTCGATGGGGTAACGAGACTTGGTATTTTCGAGCGTGGTGGAATCTTCACCCGTGATGTGGTGTCGTCATCATTGATTTAATGTGTTAAGCTCGCCGGTGTTTTGGCCTTCTTCAAAATCGCCTTTGGGTATAGTAATGTGAATGGTGCCGGGGAAGCGGCTATCAGAGATCGCGGTGTGCTGGGGTTCAAAATTGAATCGGTGTTCCTCGTGTTGATGGCTCAAGAAGGATGATCTTCGGAGAGGTTTAGAATGGTAGCAATCTATTGGTTCAAGTGCTACAGAGATGGATTTGATTTACGGCAACAACTGGGCATCTATGAGGAAGGACATGTAGGAGGTATCTTGCGGTGGTTAAACAAAAGTGGAAGAGTGGCAAAGTAGCATATGGGTTCTGTGGTAGGATAGCTACACGCCTTGAGGAAAGTTTAGAATGATTTGGGATTCATGGTGGACAGTGACTAGGTCTACGAGCTTAATTTGGAATTTTGGCTGCTAGATATAGGAAGGTTGGATACGACAGAAATGAGTTGCTTGATATAAAGAAGGATACAACATGACTTTGGATTGGAATGTATTGTCGCACCTTTAGTTGGTGTCCATGATGAGTGAACGGACTTGTACAACCGGTGAATGAGCACGGACTCCGGATGGTTTAAGGATTTCATAGTAATTGTACTCAGCGCAGCGTCATTGGAAGGTGTCGGCATGGACTTTCCATATGTGGGTTATCTCTTGTGAGCATGCTAGTGGTTGTGTGGTGTTGATGAAGCTTCTACAAAGAATTTTACTGGCTATCCAGTAAGCGGTCGAATATGTGAATATGGCCAGTGATTCAGAATGTTCATGAAATGTTTAACAGGAAGATTCCGAGGAATTTGGCGGGGTTAATTTTGCGAGATCGTGTTAATAAGGAAGAAGGAATTTTGGTGGGTTCCGGGGTTATGCAATTGTAGCTTCAAGCTAAGTGGGAGATTCCCACCGTCTACGATTGGATTGCATGGTTGTCTACTTGTCTGGTTATCAGCATATTAGCGGGTTATTACGACTAAAGTAAGAAAATATTAGTGGTAATTTGAGCAAAGGATTTGGGGGAATGTGTGCTATATTTGGCCTTGTTGATTCGTGTTCAGGCTTTGGGAAGACTTAAAGTTTATGCTTCGTGTAGATGTGATGTACAAGTAAAGTGATTCAGTTGGGTGCTTCCTTGAGAGGGTGTTCATGTGCTAGCAGAGCCTTGGAGTTTGATCATATTTGGGAACAAGTCAGAGTGGGTAACTCTCAACAACAGTCCTAGTGGATTCAAAAATTTAAAGTCCGGTGCCTAAGGATTTCGAGTCCGTAGTATGGTTAAGTATCGAGCATTGCAGCGGATTACAAAAAAAAGGCTTGGAGTGTTCTGTGTTATCATCGATCTACGGTGTAGCACTGGAGGAATGGGAGAAAATAACTTTGGATTCATAAAGGAAATATCAGAATGGGTGTACCAGTTGAAGATGAGAATGTGCGCACAAGGAGGGTATGAGATGGTTTGTGGGTTTTGAGACAACGTGATCTCGTGAAATAGGGTCCTTTTGGATGAGTGCGAATTGGGTTCGTCATGTTTTGAATGGAGCTATTATTATTACTAAGGCAAGTCCGGAGTAAATTAGAAGAAGTCAGATCGGTTAAAAATGGTTGAATCGGCATGATGGTGGCAATGATCAGTTCCTTGAACGTGTTAAGTTTTACAGGTAGTTGTGGCGGTACGTGCGAGGCTTGACGACCATTGTAATTGATTTTACTTGGAGGCATTCGAGTTATTATGGCCTGTTATGTGTAGATGGATCTCGGAAGAGCCATGGTGGTTTAGACCACTACTTGGGGTTGCATTTTCTGCGGTTATGAGAATTCGGTCGCGTGTTGCAATGGTTCTCTTAAAATGAGTTAAGTGAAAGGTTGCTATATGATGGGGTGTTTACCCTATTGGTGGGTCAGGGATTATTATGGAATTCTTGTACTCTCACGTATTGGCATGTTAGGTGCAGTGAGAGGCATGGAAATTAGAAGCTGGGCATCGAGGTTGCGGTTCGGTGTTTACAAGAATGTCACGAGCTCAGACTAGCAGGGAGGAATTCAGATGGTTAGAAAAAGATGGTATTGTCTTTAGCGTCAACTGAGATTAGTGTCCTGTGTAAGAGACCTTGTGTACTGATTTGTGAACCCTTGAGAGGTTAATTGCCCAAGCACGGTAAGATCAGAATCGGTTTGAGGTCCGTTGATGGGTCCAAATGTGGATGTGTACTCTACACTAGCCTGGGTGTGTTCGTTCAGCATAGCATTCCTTATGGAAGAGTATTCGGGCGTGGGATGTTAATTTCGTTGCCAGCTATTTCATGTAATACTCTATTGTGACATGTGGGTTGTGAAACGACTTGGTTATTTGTACAATGTGTTGAGGTCATGCGTAGCGGTGGTGTTATGTGAGCAGGATAGCCCTTGAGATGCAGATCATATATTGCACCTTAGTTGTGTTGGAGTTTTATAGTGTATGATGCTACCCATCTCCCCAGGATTTGTATTATGCACTTAACGTGCTTATGGTTGATATTCGGGCATTTCGTGATTATAAGCGTTACAGCTCGATGTGTGTTTTCTTTAGATTATTATGTGTGAATCGGTTGGCACACCGCCATGGGTATGTTGTTTGGATCGGGTGGCATGCCGCCACGGGTATGTTGTTTGGATCGGGTGGCACACCACCACGGGTATCATGATTGGATCGGGTTGCACACCGCAACGGTGTCATATATGGATTGGGTTGTACGCCGCAACAATGGGAGGTGGAGTACAGTTCCCTATATCTATTCGCGTGTGTTTTGTCCCTCATTTTCTGAGGAAGGTTCATGACATATTTTCAGTTGTTTAATTAGTTATGTAGGTTGAGTAGTTTTTTCCAGATTTCGCTTTCCTTATGTATCACATTCGAGTTTGTAGCTTGTGGGCACATTGTGGCATCATATGAGATTTTGGCAGTATCTGAGGTAGCTTATTGCATGAGCAGCTTATATTGGGCGAGACAAGATTATTGGACCTGGGATCAGTGCGATCAAATTTATATGAAGCATATTAAAGATAAAATATCGTTATTTGGTTCATAATGAGGTAATGGTTCTTGTCAAGAGGAGAAACTCAATAATTTGTTGACTCGACAGTTGGTTATGAATTTTTACACATCTCTTCCTTTGTGCCAGCATTGCAAGAGTTGGAACAAGACTTATATGTGTCATGAGGTGTGTTGTGGGCATCAGATTCATGGAATTTTGGCTATTGTTATCGGATAATATTATTATGGTCATGTGAATTATGCAGTGCATGGTGTGAATTCAACAAAGGTATGCAATCATGTATTGGTGCATCGTGTAGTGATTTATACGGTGTTCGTATGTTGGAAATAGGCCTGGTGGAGAATTTCAGATGTTGGAATTTGGCTCTAAGGCTTATTTGACTAAATAAAAGGGAGGACTTTTCAGACTGGCTCAAGCTAATGTTCTCAACTGGGTTGTGGTAGCACGGTTAGGTGCACGAGGTGTTAAACAGTAATTTTGGATAACTCCAGAGCAGTTCTTAGCACGTTCGAGGACGAACGTATGTTTAAGTGGGAGAGAATGTAGAGACCCGACCGGTAGTTTTAAGCTCTAGCGCGTCATTCAGCAGTTTAAGTCCATGAGTAGCTTCACTTCGGGTATTATGACTTGTACATGTGGTTGGAATTGAAATTCGGAGTTGATTTAGAGAGAAAATTCTAATTTCAGAAGCTTTAAGTTGGAGGAGTTGGCTAAGGGTTGATTTTTGAGTAAACGACCTCGCAATCGGGATTTGAAGGTTCCAACAGGTTCGTATGATGATTTTTGACTTGGGCGTATGACCGAATCAGGTTTTGGATGACCCGGAAGCATTTCGGCGCCTATTGTGAAAAGTTGGCATTTGGAAGAATTTCATAAATTTGGGTCGAAGTGCATTTCAATGTTATTGATGTCCGTTTGGGATTCCGAGTCTATGAATAGCTCTGCATGATGATTCTGGCCTTAGGGGAGTGTCTGTGGGTGGATTTGGAGGTCCGTAGGTCATTTTGGGGTCATTTGGCGAAAGTTGGGAATTCAAAGGTTTTTGGGAAAGTTTAACCGAAAGTGGACTTTTTGATATCAGGGTCGGATTCCGATTCTGGAAGTTGGAGTAGGCCCGTAATGTCAATTATGACGTGTGTGCAAAATTTGAGGACAATCGGACATGATTTGATAGGGTTCAGCATTAAATGTAGACGTTTGAAGTTCTAAAGTTCATTAGGCTTGAATTGGGATACGATTCATGGTTTTGGCATTGTTTGATGTGATTTGAGGCCACTAGCAAGTTCGTGTCATGTTTTGGGACGTGTTGATATATTTGGTTGAGGTCCCGAGGGCTTCAGGTGGATTCTGGATGGTTAACGGATCAACTTTTGGACTAAAGGAATGATGAGGCAGCTAGTATCTGGTGTAACCGCACCTGCGAGGTTTTGGCCGTGGGTGCGGAGCCGCAGAAGCGGACAAGAGGGGGCATAGAAGCGGAATTGGATGGGGAATGCTGGGACCATAGATGCGGTCAAGTTCCGCAGAAGCGGGACCACACCTGCGCACGAAGAGCTACAAAAGCGTGGGCGCAGATGCGCATGAGGGCCGTAGAAACGGCCAGCGACCTTGGCTTGGTTTCTTGCAGGTGCGAGACTTGGAGCCGCAGCTGTCGCAGAACCGACCTTCGCACCGCACAAGTGGAATTCGTTTCTTTAAAATGGGGTTTTGGCCTATTTTCTTCCATTCTCTCTTGGTTGGGCGATTTTTGGAGAGTTTCAAGTAGGGGGTTATCATTATCTATGTCAAGGTAAGTTATTCCCACCTACTGTAAGTTAAATACATAGTTTTTATACGGATTTAAGCATGAAAATTTCGTAGAAATTTGGAATTTTGAATAAAAACTTAGAAATTGGTATTTTTGGATTTTGACCACGAAATTTGACATGGAATTGGGAACAAATTATATATTTGAGTTCGTGGTCTTATGGGTAGAGTATATCTTCCAAAATTTTCGAAATTCGGGCATATGGGCCCGAGGGTTGACTTTATCGACTTTTTGAGCGAAGTGGAAAATTGTTATAAATTGATTTATTATGAGTATTAGAGTATATATTTATAGATTTGCAAATTTATTGACTAGTTTTGGAGCGACGAGCATCGATTTGGGGGTGTTAGAGTGGTGTTGGAGCCGGATTATGGAACTTCGAGGCAAGGTAAGTCTCATGTCTAACTCTTTGAGGGGAAAACTACCCCTAGGAGTTGTAATTGATAACTGCTACTTATTGCGGGGCTACGTAGTACGAGGTGACGAGAGTCCGTATGTAGCTAGATTCATGTTATTGTCCGGATAGACTTAGGTTCACACCATGTTGTACTTGCACTATAGAGATTATCTTTGCTCGTTTAATTCTTTTATTTCACATTATGACTTGAGACTAGACATTCGTAGAGTGATAGACTCGTTGTTGTAGAGACTTCACGAGTTTCATGATTAGTCATGAAACAATTGTACTCCTCTTATGAAATTGTGTCCGCAATTTTATATATATATATATATATATATATATATATATATATATATATAATGAAAGATTTTTTGTTAAAGAAATTATAACTCACACGTTTATTCGTGAGTGTGGTCAAGGACCCGTCAAAGTTTCTTATTCTAATGGGATCGGGTCGTTCGTCTCGGCAGGATTTATGTATCATACTCTCATGGAAGCAGGCCGTTAGCCTCTGCAGGTTAATAGATGCATCTATAGTTCGTGTCGTTCGACCCTCGCCAGTGCATAAATTATGATGGGATCGGGCCGTACGCCTCGGCATTTCTACAAAATATCCTCATGAAATCGTGTGTAACATTTGGCAAGAAGCCAGTGTATCTGTGAGTTCTTCCTGATTTGAAGTATGACGACCCATTTTGGTGAGATCCACTATATATTTATATATATACTCTGATTGAGAGTTTGAGCCTATTGTAAAGAGGAGAATTGTACCATGTATTTATACTTTTTTATTTTATTTATTTACTCTACCTCATATTTGTTCACCTCTTTACTGTACTTGATATTATTGGAACACTAGTGAGTGTCGATGTCGACCCCTCGTCACTACTCCTACGGGGTTAGGCTAGATACTTATTGGGTACACGTTGATTTACGTACTCATACTACACTTGCTGAACATTTTTGTGCAGGTACTTTTATGTCTGGTGGTCCTTTGGGCGCGGAGGCGCGGATGATGCGGGGACTTACCGTGAGCTGCATTTCATGTTACGATCCGTAGCTAGCAGGGTCTCCTTCAAAGTTATTTATATTTTTCTGTCCAATTTGTATTCCGGACAGATGCTATATTTTATTTTACTTCCTACTAAATGCTCATGCACTTATGACACCAAAATTTGGGGATGATTATGGGTTGTTCTGCATTATTGATGTGGAGATATTATCATTTACTCTGTAAAATTTTAACTCTTACTATTTAATTGAAGGAAATTCATGATTTCAAAATTACTAAAATGAGTAATTAAGTTAAAGTTTTATTGTTGGCTTGCCTGACAGTGGTGTTAGGTGCCATCACGACCTTTAATGAATTTTGGGTCGTGACAACTCCGTTTCATACAACATAGTCGGTCTAACCACCACTCTATAAAACTTGCCTTTAAGTCTTGGTGGCATATTCTTATCACACAGAACCCCAAAAGCTGAGCCTGCATTTCATCCACCCTGATCCAATTCGATGAGTAACATCCTGATCAATCTCCCTGTTGCCTTGGATTACAGACCCAAGATATTTGAAACTATCCCTTTTGGGTTGACTTGTGTATCAATCTTCACTTCCCCTTTTGTTTCAGGCATCCCATCACTGAACTTGTATTCCAAGTATTCTATTTTCGACCTACTCAACTTGAAACGTTTAGACTCCAGCGTCTGTCTCCAAACCTCAAACCTTGCGTTATCTCTCCCCCCCCCCCCCCGCATCTCTTCAATCAGTACTATGTCATCAGCAAATACACCATGGCACCTCCCCTAGTATGCATTGCGTCAGCACATCCAACGTCAGGGCAAACAAAAACGGGCTGAGAGTCGACCCCTGATGTAACCTCGTCTCCACAGGAAAATGTTTCGAGTCACCACCCGCACTCCTCACCCGAGTCTTAGCTCCCTCGTACATATCCTTAATCACCCTTACTGACGAGGCCAATGTGTATTGGAATTTCCTGCTCGTACTCTGTCAAATTCTAGTATAGTTTAAGATATCGTCTCACAGAGACTGAATAATCTATAGTACAGAGTCGTAATATTTTAACTACTATTTGAGAGAATCAAATTGATGAAAAGTGAGAGAAGTTTAAAACTTGTTAATTACTTAAACAAAACAAATAACTTTTGAAAGATTTATAATATTAAAAAAGAGTTGGGAGTCATTGAATTCACTTGATAATATTACTATAATAAAATTTCAATTTCTACATTTATTTCTCTAAAGAGTAATTGCTTATTTCTAATACAATTATATTTTGCTCACTAAAAAAATTACCAATTAATAACACTCTGTGAGAATTATGTTAATTAATCAACTTAAGACTAGTGACGTTTACACCGAAATATTTTTCTTGCTTGACTTGTGCTAAAAGAAAGTAAAAACTTCGTAAGAATATTTTTATTAAATATCAATAATATTGCCTACAATAATTCTTCTGTGAGAATTAAAACTGAGGCAAGCAAGATTACTGACTTGAAATAATAGTTTACTGAAAAATTACTTTCACTCTACTATTTTATTCATCAGTTATTATATATTAATTTTGCTCCGCGAGAATTACAAAATTAATATATGAATAACTTAGAGATAAAATATATAGAAGTGATAATAGAGTAATTAAAAACCATCATTTCAGCACAGTATGTAATGTAAATAAAAAGTTTCAAGCCAAGAATATATAAAAACTGAGATAGTATTATAAAATATATCAAGTTTCATCAACTATCCCAACGAAAAGAGATTACTCCATTATGGAGTAAGAAAAACTAAAAATGATATTTAGAAGATTAGAAATATTTAAAAGACTAAGTATTTTTACTACAAAGAAAGAAAACCAAGATTAGTTCTTGTCTTGCAAAAGATTGGATATCCTTATACAAAGAGAGCTTGCTATTTATAGGAAAAGATGAGTAGTTTTGTCGTGTTCTAATTTTGTAAATGTGAAATCCATATATGCGAAGTGACCTTTGAGTACGTAGATTCCACACATGCATCTATGACTCTTTTTCTTCCCTTATTGACTTTATGAGTTAGACTTGCAAATATAGGTTCCATGTATGCAAATGTGACCTTTGCGTATATAGATTCCACATATGCATCTATAGTTCTTTTGCTTCCATTCTTGATTTCATGGGTTAGACTTGCAAATATAGGTTCCATGTATGCGAATGTGATCTTTGCAAATATAGATTCCACACATGCATCTATGACTCTTTTGCTTCTCTTCTTGACTTCATGAGTTAAACTTGCAAATGTAGGTTCTATGTATGCAAATGTAACATTTGCGTGTATAGATTCCACATATGTATCTGTAGCTCTTTTTCATCTCTAATTATCTCTTTCCAAGCCCATATGTATATTCCACATTTGCGAATATGAAGATGATGTGTGCAACAGTGGCTTTGCTTCATTCTCTTGTCTTTTAGCCTTTTTTCTTTTTCATAATTTCTTCTTCCTACAAGATTTGTTAGAAAATAAGCGAGGATAGGATATCATTATTCATATTTTATTTTAATAACTTATTTTTTTTACATATGAAATTACATGAATAATTTATATTCATCACTTACGCTATTGGAACAACGCTAACCTCCAAACATCTCCATAGGACCTCCATCGAGACTTTGTCGTAGCCTTTTTCTCTAGATCAATAAACATCATATGCAAATCTTTTTTTTCTTTTCCGGTACTGCTCCACCAATGTCCGCACAAGGTCAATAACTTCGATAGTTGACCGCCCTGTACATCAAGTTGTATATGAAAGAGAATAAGAAATTACTACTACCAATGAATGTAGTACTATGAATAGGATCATAGTATAGAAAGTTACCTCTCCTCTTGCATTCTAACTTCAAGAATGCAACTTGTACAATTAATTGATCTAATTTTCACTCAGTTATTAACTCAGATTATTACTATTATTTTTGTTCAAACTTGACCTGAACAACTAAATAATCAAGTTTTTATTCACGAAAAATTTGATAGTACAAACTGTTCCTCACTCGTACGATGAACAAAAAATGATAATCGCGTAAAGGAACATACAGGATGAACAAAAATGTAAAATAGGGAAAAGGATCAAAATTATACTTTTACTATATAAAACATTTCGATTTTACCTACCGATGTATTTGAGGCCGTTCATAATTTCAAACTCAATAGCCAATCGTCCCTTATTTGTTACTGACTTTAAGAGCTCCTACTTGAAATATAAGGTAGTATAATTTTAGATCATAGTCAAAGCAAATAGTTAAATTTGGACTTTTCTCTCAAAATATCTTGACACGAAATGAATTTATCTAGCTGGCTAAATATTTTTTTAAAAGTTGTGAATTCATTCAGATCATTAGCTTATTACAGCCTAAATATAGTCCTATAGTATGCAAGATTTTTGCAATATCATCTCTCTGTCTCTCTCTGTCTCTGTCTCTGTCTCGTCATCTTCAGCAATATCTGGCACCTTTAAACGACAAACACCAAGAAAATTTTCTAATCTCCACATTGTGATGAACAACATTAGTTGTCTAAATACTAAGAACTTACTGCGTCTGATCTACTACTACTAGTCAAATACAATCTTGGGGGGTATTAAATTTCAAGAACTATAGCAAAAAGGGTCTCCAAAGAAAAAGATGAGTTTTAGAGAAGAGAATAATGAAGATGGAAGAGGAGGAGGAGGGGATCTGAGGAAGCCATTTTTGCATACTGGAAGTTGGTATCGTATGGGTTCAGCACAGACCTCTAGCATGATGATGGGTTCTTCTCAAGTCATTCGTGATAGCTCAATCTCAGTTCTTGCTTGTGTTATGATTGTTGCTTTGGGTCCACTCCAGTTTGGTTTCACTGTAATACCCATTCTTTATTCCCTTACTCCTTTTTGCATTCAAGTTATTTCCTTTGCTTTGATACTAAATGTCTGATTATCTGTTGATAAATTGCAATTTCCATAAAGATGATAACTTTGAATGACAGTGAAGTGTTTTGGATCAATTTGGATAGAAGGTTGAATATTTAATGATATTCTTGTAACTTGAATCTGTAGTAATTCTAGAGATTGAAGTTTCCCTTATATATTCTGCACTTTCTTGAAGTGTTTTACCTTTATTTTTTAGTGGTAAAAGGATCAATTTTGGCTAAAAGGTGGAGTCTTTATTGAGATTTCTATTGATTCTTGTAACCTAAATCTGTAGTAATTTTAGAGATTGAAGTTTCCATTATGTAGTCTGCAATTTCTTGGCTGGTATGAAAATGAAAATTGAAGTTTGTACCTTGCTTTTAAGTCATAAAGGGATCACTTGGCAGAAAGGTTGAACATTTATTGGGAATACAATTTCTTTTCTGGGATTACAATTTGTTATGGCAATTTTCTGCCTAAATGTGTAGTAATTCTAAAGGTTGAAGTGTCCCTGTCTGCACTTTCTTGGATGGATACCAGTTTTATATTGCTGCTATGTATGTATCATTTGTATCTATGTATGTAGATGTGTCTGTGTGCTTTTAAGTCATAAAGGGATCACTTGGCAGAAAGGTTGAACATTTATTGGGAATACAATTTCTATTTATATTGCTGCTAAATATGTATGTATGTATGTAGATGTGTCTGTGTGCGTGTATGTCTCTGTTTGATCAATTGTTTTCCTTTTTTTTTTGGTTGTTGTTACTGTAGTCTGGTTATTCTTCGCCTACACAAACTGCTATTACCAAAGATCTGAAGCTCACTGTTTCTGAGGTAATGAGTCATTCTTGCTTTATATGTTTCGATTCATTTGCTTGTGAGCAATTGCTGACTAAAGTTAATCTTTTCAGTTCTCTTTGTTCGGTTCTCTATCTAATGTGGGAGCTATGGTCGGGGCAATATCTAGTGGTCAAATTGCCGAGTACATTGGGCGAAAAGGGGTAAGATAATGGCATCAATAGGAATTCTGATTCCAATTTTCTTTTGCTTGCCTATTTTGTACAAGTGGATACTCAAATTTCTTGTCCTACTTGCAGTCTTTAATGATAGCTGCTATACCTAACATCATTGGTTGGCTTTCCATCTCATTTGCCAATGTAAGTCAATTCTGCTTTGATGCGAATGAAAAAAATACTACTGGTCATCATACGATGCGTCAAACCTACACTATTGCAATATTTCTACATCCCTTTCTGACTCAAATATTGATCCAGGATCTGTCCTTCTTATACATGGGAAGATTATTGGAAGGTTTTGGAGTCGGCATAATTTCTTACACGGTAAACATTAAGTTTGTTAATTCTCTTCTCTGTTACATTGTATAAGTTATTGGAGATGTTTAAAGTGTCAAAAATTTGCTGCTTCCCATGGTCATGCTTATTTCAGGTTCCTGTATATATTGCCGAGATAGCACCTCAAAACCTGAGAGGGGCCCTGGGGTCAGTTAACCAGGTATGCGTAGTGGCTTCATTCTCTTTAACCAAGGTTATGCCTGTTAAGTAAATCATGCTAACTGTTCTATCATATAGCTCTCTGTTACAGTTGGGATCATGTTATCCTATTTGCTGGGACTTTTCGTTAATTGGAGGCTGCTTGCCGTTCTTGGTAATGATCAGTTCTCTTTACTCTTTTAAGATCTATAGTTTATAGATGTAAGTTTCATTTCATTTCCTGATGAATGGTATTCTTTGACTTAACTTCCTCGCATCTGCGATGAAAGCTCTTTCCTTCACACAAAGATGTGTTTTATGAAGGAGAGCCTTGGCGTAACTTGTAAAGTTGCTGCCATGTGACCAGGAGGTCATGGTTTCGAACCGTGGAAACAGCCTCTTGCAGAAATGCAGGGTAAGGCTGCGTACAATAGACCCTTGTGCTCTTCCCGGGACCCCGTGCATAGCGGGAGCATAGTGCACCGGGCTGCCCTTTTTTTTAGAGATTTGTTTTATACTGCTCATGATGGTAGCTAAAATTTCCTTCATTTAATGATGTGTTTTATAGTACTAAAAGGTCTATAGCAACTGAGAGCAAATATTTAGGATGTTCAATCTTGTCTTGACTCGGAAATGAGCATTAAAGTGGTTTGCTTGGTCTTGCCAAACTCAGACTAGTTCAGTTGAGCCAATTATGAGTCGACCTCAAGTGGTTATCCTGTGTATTCAGTACATCTATCGGTTGTTGAGTCAAGCTCTAACTGAGCATAATAAATTAAGAAAACACACCCATGGAAAAGAAAAAGAAAAGGAAGAGTGTGTTCAAGCTTGACTACTTATTAAAAGAAAAAGTGTTCAAGTTTGGTTTGATGGGTTAATCAGATTAGCTAAGTTGAAGTGCCGGCTAATCAGCTAGTGACGATTTGGGAATTGACTCATTCTGAATTAAAAGCCACCTCTCTCTTGTCTAGTAGTTTGGAGACAGGAAAATGAAGCACTTTCTGTTTCACATATACTACTTTTGTTGCTTGCATACTGTTTAGTTTGAGAACATTTTCTATTTCAAAATGACCGTCTGTTTGCCTTTTGCTAGAGCAACGAATCGTAAGCAGTTTCTAATGGGATAAATGCATACTAATAAACAAACAAAAACCTGCTTACTAGTGCATTTCTTATGGAGAAAAAATGTGCAGACCTAAAGATCTGGAGGGTGTTTAATGTATCTCTCTAAAGCGCATGTTAACTTCCATCGAGATTTGCACCAGTTCATTGGGTGATCTCTGCTCCTACCAAACTAAGAGGAAAAGCAGAACATAGTAGCTCTTCATCCAATTATTGTCATCCATGCTAACTGGCTTAGCATATTTTTTCGGGAAAACTGGTATTACTGGTTGTGTTGTGATAGAACAAAACAAAGATCAAAGATATATCGTAGTAGATAAGGGAGGGATAGCCTAGTGGAAGGAGTCCTCCACCTTCAAGCTTGAGGTTGGGGCTTTGACTCACCAAGAAAGGAAAGTGGGAAAGGGCGACGTTTTCCCCTCGCAGTGGACTTTGGTGGTTTAGGTTTACCTTATCAAAACAAAAAAAAAAAAATCAAAGTTATGTCCTAGTAAAGTAAAGCTAGTCTGGATTTGTTTTGAAGTGCAAGATAAAGCACCCAGAATGTGTTAAGCTTTTCAAACAGGAAAGAATCCAAAGTGCTTAGTTTTGCTGGAATCATGTGTAGGAAGCCCTTCCTTCTTGGGCTTGTGAACTAACTGTTATTTTACGCCACAGGGACGCTGCCCTGCCTAGCACTGATACCTGGACTATTTTTCATCCCGGAATCTCCTCGGTGGTTGGTGAGTATCATAATTTAATTTTCCATGGTTCCTTGAAGGTTCTAGTTGCAGTATCTCATGTAAATTTCTTGGTGAGACATAGGCCAAGATGGGTTTGACAGAAGATTTTGAAACTTCCTTGCAAGTTCTTCGAGGGTTTGATGCTGACATTTCCATTGAAGTAAATGAAATTAAGGTAATCCAGTTGCTTGAATGGCCGTGAATCAAAAGGACTACTGACATGCAATTCCTGGCAAAATGTTGTCTTTGAATCTACCATTAGAACTGCAGTTCCATGGGACAATTTTGTAATTTTTTGTTTTTTTGCTGTCAGCAATATGGATTTTACTGGTTTCCCTTTCATATCTCTGTTTTTGTGTAGAGGTCTGTAGCATCCACCAGCCGAAAGTCAGCAATACGTTTTGCAGATCTCAAACAAAGAAGATATTGGTTGCCTCTCATGGTAATTTTTTGTTTGGTACTGTTTTCAGAAGATGACCATCTTTACATTTGCCATTCTTTTGATCAGATCTTTTAATTTCTTATCCTGTAGATTGGAATTGGACTGCTTGTCCTGCAACAATTAGGAGGAACCAATGGCGTGATCTTCTATTCCAGTAACATTTTCCTGTCTGCAGGTATGGGGATAGCCTTAATGAAATGAAGTTATCTGCCTTTTGTAGAATGATGGAAGTACCTAGTATTCTTCCTTTCTGTCAAAAAGCAACAAAAGTCATGAAGTATGTAGCGTCTTTAGTTTGCTTGCATCCCCAGCTGGCTAAACGCAATAGTGGGAAGCATTATAACCTACTTTTAACAAATTATTTCTTGGTGTGATAAGAACATTGACTAAAATTATTGAACAGGCTTAACAATTTTATCTTTAAATATCTTATTGATTGACATGTTTATTCACATGATACAGACCATCTAATTTAGTTGTATATTTAACAGGGATTTCTTCAAGTAATGTTGCAACCTTTGGCGTTGGTGCTATCCAGGTCCAGCTGTCCAGATCAAATTTTAGTTGGATACTTGTTTGCTTTTTCTGATATAATTTCCAAATTCTGCATATTACAGAAAAAGGATGCAGAAAGATCACTTCTTTTTTCCCCCATTTGGCAGTTAATTCAATTATTTCTTAGTCGTATATTGATCTATTTCCCGCATAGCTAACAACTGAAGAAGATTTTTCAATGTTTAGGTTGTTGCCACTGCTGTTGCTACATGGCTGGTGGATAAAACTGGGCGTAGGCTTTTACTGATTGTAAGTTCTGGCAAAACGTAGTAACTTACATGCATACTTTTCTAACTTTTTCTAACACAGAAGAAGTGCATTTTTACAGATCTCCTCTGCTGGAATGGCTGTTAGTCTCCTTATTGTTGCTGTCGCATTCTTTCTGAAGGTATATTAGCTCAAGGAATAATTACCTGCTTCTGAATTAGTAAAAGAATGAGGGGTCGTGGCACTAACATATTTCCCTTATTTGTGCGTCATTATTTAACAGGGATTCGTAGATAAGGATTCTACCCTTTATGACATGTTGGGAATATTATCAGTGGTTGGTGTTGTGGTATGTCCTCAACTTGATGCAGACGTCTTTGTGACTCTTGGAAAAACACGGCTTCTGAATAATTAACTTTTTTATCTAACCAACTTTTCTTTTCAGTTGATGATTATTGCTTTCTCACTTGGAATGGGGCCCATTCCGTGGCTTATAATGTCTGAGGTACTAACTTGTTGATTTATCAGAACAAATTGCTACTGCATTTTCTTTTACTTGATCTGATTGTCCAAGAATCTACGCGTGAGCATAAATATGTAGATGCCATTTTGTAATCTGGAATCGTAGAGGCATCTTTTGATGAAGTTTCTTATACTTGCTATTTCTTGCACGCAAATTTTGACTTAATTCCTTGAATCTGGCATTATAGATTCTTCCAGTTAAGATCAAAGGCCTTGCTGGAAGTGTAGCAACATTAGCCAATTGGTTCTGTTCCTGGGTAATTACAGCAACTGCACCGTTGCTATTGGCTTGGAGCAGTGGAGGTATCTCTCTCTCTCTCTCTCTGTCTCTCTCTCTCTCTCTCTCTCTCTCTCTCTCTCTCTCTCACACACACACACACACACACAAAACCTAGACCATGTAAACCCATCCAAAAACCCACGAGTATAACATGCAACAATATGAGCTAATTGATATATAGCCTCATGCGTAAAAGGATACATGTCTTGGCCCGTGTTTGCTTACCCTGTGAAGATTATGCACCCTCCACCTCCTACCGGATCTGCATTTTTATTTAATGCTCACGAGCACTTCAGTGTCACTTTGTTGTTGCAAAATTGTTGGTCATGGTCATGTTTACACAGTTGATCTGACATGGTGTGCCTACATCTTACCAGGAACCTTCACTCTTTACACACTTGTGTGTGCATTCACCGTGGTATTTGTGACAATTTGGGTACCTGAGACGAAAGGGAAAACGCTGGAAGAAATACAGTTCTCCTTTAGACGATAAAATTCTGAATTTTTGCTTTTCTACTCCCTGGTTCCTCTTTGTTCTTTCTACAATAATTCTTTGCCCTTCTGCAAAAGTTTCAATACCTTGTTAGAAAGAAAATTTGTAAAATTTACTTTTTAATTTATTCATCATCTTAGAAAAGAGAGAATCATACTGCTGCTGCTGCTTTGAAGAGTCAGGACCTTAAGTGTTTCCAGTGGTATTTGAGTTCACCATGCCTTTGTGCATTTTTGTTTCTGTATACTATGTTCAGGAGAATTTGTTGTTGTAACTGTAATATACTTGCATTTATTGAACATTGTGAGGGTTGCTTAAGAAGGAAATCCATGGTACTGATCCGGTAGTCTCCAAATTTCTGGTCAAAATAGCACGGGCCAGCCATTTTTCGGATTGGTAATTGAAAAATAGCCCAGCGTTTGTGAAGTTATTGAAAAATAGCCATTGTTTTGCTGAAACACGGAAAGTTCCAGCATTATATGCGGGATTATGGAGCTCCTGCGTATAAACTTCCAGCATATTATGTTGGAACTCCAGGACACGGAAAGTTCCAGCATAATATGCGGGATTATGGATTTCCTGTATATAAACTTCCAGCATATTATGATGGAACTCCAGCACATTATAAAATTCCGGCATATTATGCTGGAAGCTTATATGTAAAATATTCGAACTCCAACATATTATCCTGGAATATTTTCGAATTTTTAACAGTGTTTTTGTTCAGATTTTATCTTTACATGAAAAGTGGCTAAATTTCGATTACTTTTAAAACTGTGGTTGTTTTTCAATTATCAGTTGTAAATCTAGCTATTTTTGAATTTGACCCAAATTTTTGCTATTGTCGCTTCACAAGTTCTTTGGTCTAATTTCTTGCTATGAATGTATAAGATGGTAATAAAGAAAATCTAGCATGTCCGGGATGCTTTCTGCACCGGGCTACATATGGGACATAAAACTCTTAAAATATATGATAAAATGGGAGAATATTTATCATAAGCTAGAATATTCCAGATTGGTTGTATAAGAGTAAATAATTTTTTGCAGAAATGTAAGGTAAGACTGCGTACAATAGATCAATATGGTCCGGCACTTCCCATGATTGGGTTGCCCCTTTAGGATATTCCAGATAGACAAACACAAATCAAATGGTGCCTTGATAGATGCTTTCCAGAGATTCTTGTCCTGAAAGAAGCTGATGTGCTCATTAGTACTACAGGAAAACTGCTTTATACTTTCAAAAAGGGTGTTTTGGCATAAACTGAAGTTGAGAGAAAAAAGTAGCTTTAGCACAGAAAAGATCTTTTTAAGTGTTTGCTGAATAATGAAAAAAGAAACTTGTAGTTGGTCTACTTTCTACCACAAAGCCACTTTCAGCTTGAGCTTCTGGAACTGCTCCACAATTTTTTAGGCTTTAAACCATGTCAGGATAACTTGCTTGAAAAGACATCCTTTTTACTTGATTTTCCCAACTACTAAAAGTCCTTCGTAAGAGGGGCAATGCAAGACTGACATTGATACTTGTGCGATCTTATTATATAAAATATATACATGTTAAGTATAGAAACGTTATACTTCAGTATAGTACTTTTTCTAAAGCACATATGGCACCCCTCTAAAGCTCTCAAAGAAAGACTAGAAAAGGGATTCTCTTGAATGACTTGAATTTTCAGTTGTGGTTCCACCAATTTTTGCATGTTTAATATAAGATCTTATAAGTTTGATGTACCGGATTGCTACATAAATACGCATAGTAGCTAATAATCCACTGCTATTCTTTTCATTCGAGGGTGTGACCTAACGATAAAGGAAGCTGGTGAAAATAACGAGAAACAAGTATTTAAATTCCAATAGAAACAAAAAAAACGATAAGTGAAATTTAGACTTACTATGAACTTATGCTTGTGAATGATAACAGGTAGTCGGTAAATAATCAAGATGGCTCAAGCTGACTTGGACGCACTTATAAAAAAAAATCCATAACTATTTTTAAACCCATATGTCCTCTCATTATAGATGCCAATAATATGTAGGAATATATTTTACAATGCATTGGCTGTAGAAAGTAGGGATGAGGGACTATGAGGTTCGCATTACGGTCAGACTTCTCTATAACAACATTCTTATATAATAACACTTCACTATAAAAGTCAAACTTTTTCTGGAACTAAATTTAATACTCTGTTATATATATATATATATATATATATATATATATATATATATATATATATATATATATATATATATATATATTCTCTATAGCAACAATTCGCTATAACATCCAAAAATATCCGGAACAAACGAGACTGTTATAGAAAGGTTTGACGGTATTAGCCGATATAGTTGCACTACAAATTTGACAAAGTTCTTCAATTTCTCATCGGAGCAAAAAATAACTTAATATCAACCATAACCTGTTAGAAGTTAGATTTGAAAACTATTTTGCATATTAGTTTCTTCTTTAGATACTCCTATCTGAAAGTACAAGAAGGGGGGGGGGGGGGTGAATTGTGATATATTAAAACTTGATTGACTAAGTTTGAGTTTAGTCGACTAGTTTTCGTACAACACACAGATAAGATAGAGATGAACCAAATGAATTGAAAGCAAAACAAGGCACATCAGTTTTTATACTGGTTCGGTACCGGTGTGGTACTTACGTCTAATTTTCCTTGGGTCACAAGGGTTCTCTTAGATCTTGATAAAGAATTACAACAATGATGATTTTAGTTCGTTCACCACCAACGATGTTTAGCAACAATAATTTTTGTATGTTGACACAACTCTC
This sequence comes from Nicotiana tomentosiformis, assembly GCF_000390325.3. Taxonomy (NCBI): domain Eukaryota; kingdom Viridiplantae; phylum Streptophyta; class Magnoliopsida; order Solanales; family Solanaceae; genus Nicotiana; species Nicotiana tomentosiformis. Next base: position 99,425,246 of record NC_090823.1, read on the forward strand.
TTTTGTGTTCTAACTCTTCCTATCTTTTATGATACTTGTAGAATCAAGAATACAGTGTTTGTATTAAGAACTAGAGAGACTTAGAAGACAGTGTTTGTAGTTGCGTATTCAATCCTTGAGTTTGCCAGTGTTCTTATAGGCGAGTTTTGAGAGTTGTTGTGGATTGGTCTTTGATTGATGCCCACAATATTTTACTGATATTTGATTCAAGAAAGGTGTCTCTGATTCCTTCAAGAGAGATGGGCAAGATTAATTAATCCAAGGAGTGCCCTGTTCCATGCCGAAATGCTCCATGCTTTATTGAGAAAATGAGCAGCACTTTAAATTGTCTCCATTTGATGGGGTGGATTAATTAATCCAAGGAGTACTTCATGTTTTATTGAAGAAATGACCAACACTTCAAATCGTCTCCCATTATGTTGTGTTTCCAACTCATATTGTCTCTCATTGCTTTCATCATTTCTTCTTGGTTTGAGCTTCTGCTGAATCTTCCGTGATTTGCTCATGTAAGGTAATGGTTCAAGATACATAGATGTCGAGTGGATCTGCATGCCTTTTAGCAATGTTGTTGCTCACTAGAATAAGACAGTCTCAATATCCTTATATTGAGACTGAGATGGAGAGACTGATTTGGTTTCCTTTTTGATTGCTTCTTGTCCTTTGATCTAGCATCATCTCCTTTGATTTAGCATCACCAACTTCTCTTCGATCTCATTTCCTTTTATTGGTGCCTTGATTCCTGCAATCAAAGTAGATAGGATTTAGTTTTGCACAATTGTCATCATTGAAACTTAGATGTAACAATCTTTCCCCTTTTTAATGATGACAATAAAGAAAGAGTAAACAAGTATACTTCCCTTTAATAACTTGAGATGCCTTCTCCCCCTGAGTTATTACAAGATGTACTCATTACTTCTCCCCCTGAGTTATTGATTTACTTCTCTATAATGTTCTCCCCCTTTGACATCAATCAAAAAGGAAAGAAAATGCAAGCTAAGTATATATAACATAGGAAATAATATGCATACTAGTTAGGGTAGCAAAAGTAATGCCTTTAGCAGTATACTTTCCTTTCATCACTTGAGATGCCTGCTCCCCCTGAGTTATTACAAAATGTACTCATTACTGCTCCCCCTGAGTTGTTGATTTACTTCTCTATAATGTTCTCCCCATTTGACATCAATCAAAAAGGAAAGAAAATGCAAGCCAAGTATATATAACATAGGAAATAATATACAGATAATATGCATACTAGTTAGGGCAGCAGAAGTAATGCCTTCAGCAGAGGCATAGAGTGATGGTTCATACATACCCCAATGCAAAACTAAGTCTTAAAACAAAAGCAAGCACAAAAAAATTATTTTTAACACACACAAACACGCCTTAATTTCTCCCCAGGAAGTACTTGAGGGAATTGATCACTTTGGTGCAGAAGGAGTCATACAAGGTTTCAACATCTTTGACGAGCTTGTCCATCTTTTCTGTCATGAAGTTGAGTGCCCTGGTTCCTTGTCTACGTGTGGCTCCCATATCCATCCTAAGCTTGGCCACATCTGTACCTGTTTCCTTGGTGACTTTCCTGATTTTGTCCACTTGTTCTTTCATCTCAATGAGCAGGAGTTTTACACTATCAAGATATTGCTGAATCTGCCAAAGATTTTTAGAGGAAGTCGACTGAGACTCTGGTGGTTCAGTGTGAGCTTCAACCTGAGCTGGGACTCTTTCAACTTTGGCGCGCTTGACCCATCCATCATCACTTAAATTGTAACCCATTATAGAAAATGTTGTCTTATCATATGTACTGGTAATATGCTTGGGTGTGAAAAGTACCAAATCAACCTTCATAACTTCAAGAATGTGTGAGATAAGTAGGCAATAGAGTAGACATGCAGCAGACGAATCCATACAAACCAGTCAAGTCTTTTATTATTCACAAGACAGTAAAGAACAAAGATATCTCTGGTAGATAAAGTGTTGAGGGACCAGTTCTAGGAAGTAAAGTGCTGGCTATCATGTGGGCCAAAACACAGTGTTTAAACTTTAGATTTTTGGGACCAATGTCGGGAGGATTATCAGACAGGAAGGATTTTGCTTCTTCTGAGGAAACTTCAAAATCTTTTGGCCAGGAATTTTGGACAAAAACATCATACCCGTTAAACTTAGCAGAAAAAATCTTCTCAAATTGATAAGAATCAAGAACAATTCGAGTGCCTAAAACCATGGACTCTAAGTCATCTTTATCATTCACAAACAAATTTTCATAGAACATTCTCACAGTCTCTTCATACACAAAGTTTCCAATAGTATAGAACAAATAGGAAAGACGTTGGAAATCAAAAATAGCAATCACATCACAATGCAGATTTTTCATAAGAGAGAGAATTATAGTGCATATAGATTTTGACTTATAAGACTCAAACCTTGATTTCTCACTTGGTCCATAGAAGATTAATTTGTCCTCTGACCCAAATTTCGTACTCTCCACTTTTCCTTTCTTGCATGCAGGCTTTTTGGGGGTTTGCTCTATGGGCCTCTTTTCTGTCTTTTTCTGGCTAATGGGAAGGTCCTCCGAAGATTCACTGTTTTCATTATCGTTTTTGAGAAAATCTGAGTCAATGGATGATTCTAAGTCTACAGCTTCTTCAGGGTTGAGGGTTTTCTGAAACCGTCTACTTCGTCTGGTGGCAGTGGAAGATGAGAGGTTTCTTTTTGCCATGGTGAGAATTTCTTTAAAAAGGATGGAGAGTGAAAGGGGAAGAAAAGGGTTCTTATCTAGGCGTTGGGAAGGTTGAGGAGTTGCATTGGTTAAAGGAAATGACAGATTCAGAAGGAAGTGACTCTTTTGAGGAGATGTTTCGGCGGTACTGATGGAGATGTAATAATTATACTTACATCAAAGTAAAAGTAAACACACATAAGAAAGGAAATACAATATTTTAAACATATACAAAAGATTTGTTTTACAAAATAGACATAATGCCAATCTTTTTTCGTAGTAAACAAAATCTTTCTTCTAAAAGAGGTTTTGTAAAAACATCAGCAAGTTGAGATTTAGTACTAATGAATTCTAATACAATATCACTTTTAGCAACATGATCACGAATAAAATGATGCTTGATTTCTATATGCTTTGCTCTAGAGTGGTGCACATAATTTTTTTCCAAACATATAGTACTAGTATTATCACAAAATATAGGAGTAGAGGTAAGAGATAAATCATAGTCGAGAAGTTGATGCATGATCCAAAAAACTTGTGTACAGCAACTTCCAATAACTAAATATTCTGCTTCAGTTGTTGACAAGGAAACACAATTTTGTTTCTTGCTATGTCGGGAAACTAGTGCATTTCCCAACAGTTGGCATGTGCCACTAGTACTTTTCCTGTCGATCTTATCACCTGCAAAATATGCATCTGAAAAACTTTTTAAAACAAAATTGTTAGAATGAGCATACCATAATCCTAATTCAGAGGGCCCAATAAGATATCTTATAATGCGTTTAACAACAGTAAGATGGGATTCCTTTGGAGCCGATTGAAACCTTATACATTTACACACACTGAACATTATGTCTGGTCGACTAGCAATGATATATAATAAGGATCCAATCATTCCTCTATACATAGTTTCATCAACACTTTTTCCATTGTTATCTTCATCAATAGTAGTTGTTGGACTCGTTGGAGTCCCAATGGACTTTGCATTCTCCATGCCAAACTTTTTTTTAAGTTCCTTGATGTACTAGGTTTGGCTGATAAAGATCCCTTTGGAAGACTGTTTGATTTGTAGTCCAAAAAAGTAAGTTAGCTCTCCCATCATGCTCATTTCGAATTCTCCTTTTATAGAATGAGAAAATTCTTCACATAGAACAGAGTTAGGACTTCCAAAATAATATCTCAACATAAATTTGAGTAATAAGATTACCTAAATTTGAGTGCTTAATAAACAGAGTTGTATCGATATTACCTCGTTTGAAACCTTGATTTAGAAGGAATAAACTTAATCTTTCATACTAGGCTCGGGGAGCTTGCTTGAGTCCGTATAGAGCTTTAGTCAATTTGTATACATGATCTGGGAGGGTATCATTTACAAATCCAGGAGGTTGCTTCATGTAAACTTCTTCAGAGATGTATCCATTTAGGAAAGCACTTTTTACATCCATTTGGAATAGTTTGAATCATTTATGAGCAGCAAAGACAAGTAATATTCGAATAGATTCCATTCTTTCTACATGTGCAAATATTTCATCGTAGTCGATTCCTTCTTGCGGATAATAACCTTGCACAACTAGCCGTACTTTATTTCGTACCACTTTTCCGGATTCATTCAATTTATTTCTAAAAATCCATTTGGTTCCTACAATAGAAGCATTTGAAGGTTTTGGAACCAGTTTTTACACTGTATTTCTTTCAAATTGATCAAGTTCATCTTTCATTGATTTGATCCAGTAAATATCTTTCAGTGCTTCTTCCACTTTCTTTGGCTTAAGTTGAGAAATTAGAGCCATGTGCGAGTTGAGCTTTTGAGATCTTCTGGTATTGATTCCTTCTTGTGGATTTCCGATAATAAATTTGTGAGGATATCCAGGTTCACTTTTCTACTCATTTGGGATGTTTGTGGTTGGTTCCCTTTCCTCAGTAGTCGACTGTTCTATTGAAGAAGATTCCTGGATTTCAATGTGTTCCTCAGTTAACTGATTCTACTGACCAGTTGACTCATCTTGACAGTCTTCTCTTACAACAACAGACTTTGGAACAATAGAAATTTCCTCATCTTCAGGAAGTTTTTCATTCCTTGAGTGAGGTTAGTATCAACAAAAACAACATGAATTGATTCTTCAATGCATAAGGTTCTTTTATTGTAAATTCTATATGCTCTTCTTGAGGGACAATATCCAAGAAATATACCTTCGTCACTTTTTGGATCAAACTTACCCAGATTGTCCTTTCCATTATTGTGAATGAAGCATTTGCATCCAAAAGGGTGAAAGTAATTGATGTTGGGTTTCTTACCATTCCATAGCTCATATGGAATCTTTTTAAGAATGGGTCAAATTAAACACCTGTTGATAATATGACATGTTGTGCTCACAACTTCTTCCCATAAGTGGTGGGGTAGAGAGTTTTTCACAATCATGGTTCTTTCCATGTCCTGTAAGGTTCTATTTTTATGTTCTACCACTCCATTCTATTAAGGCGACCTTGGTGAAGAGAAGTTGTGAGAGATTCCTTGGTCATTGCAAAAGTTTTCAAAGAATCTGCTTTCATATTCTCCTTCGTGATCACTTCTGATAGTGGAAATGTAGTATTCTTTTTCACGTTGAACTTTCTTATAGAAAACTTTAAAATTCCTTAGAGCTTCATCTTTATGACTTTGAAAAATAACCCCCGTAAATCGACAAAAATTATCCACAATTACAAAAGCATATTTTCTACCATGTATACTAGCAGTTCTAGTTGGACCAAACAAATTCATATGCAATAGTTGAAGTGGTTTAGTAGAAGAAATAATGTTTTTAATTTTGAAAGATGAGCAAATTTGTTTTCCTAGTTGACATGCATCGCAAATATGATCTTTTGAAAATTCTAGTTTTGGAAGACCAATGACAAGATCATGTTTAGAAACTTTTTGAATATTATACATGCTAGCATGTCCAAGCTTTCTACGCTAAACCCAAGGGTCATCAATCATAGAAGCAAGACAAATTTGATCAGCAAGACTATCTACATTACTCATAGTATAGACATTCTTGTCTCTATTACCTAAAAGAATAACTTTACCTAATTTGTCTTCTATAAACCAGCCATGTTTCTTAAAATGAACCTCATAGTCATTATCACATAGTTGACTGATACTGAGAAGATTGTAACCGAGTTCATCAACCAGGTATACTTCGTCCATATCACATGTTGAGCTTAGAGGAACTTTTCCAACTCCAATTACGTTTCCTTTTGATTTACCTCCAAAGGTAACTGTTCCTCCATCTAGTTTGGCGACTGTTTTGAATAATTGTTTGTCACCAGACATATATTTGGAACACGAGCTATCAAGATACCATTTTCCTTTCAATTCTTCTTGCGTTGTTCCTGCAGAAATAAAATTACTTGTTTTTAGGTACCCAAGCCTGCTTGGGTCCTGAATGGTTAGATTTCTGAGTGTTAGCTTGACTAGAAGATTTAGGTCGCCAGACCCATCTCCTGTTGTCCTTGAAATGGTTAGAAGTGTGACCACGTTTTCCACAATAAAAACACGACAGATTATTGGGATTTTTAAAGCCTTTTTCTGCTCTAATTCTGTTCCTGCATTGGTTAGTGTTGTGACCATTTTTACCATAATAAGAGCATGCATGCGAGTTTCTAGTTCCAATCAAAGAATTATGAGGAGTAGTCTGATTTGATTTGACAAAACTATGACTAGTGGATTTTTGTAATCCATTCAGTTGAAGCTCATTTACTTCATCTTGAAGCATGTCACACTAAATTTCACAAACTTCCAGCTTCAAGGCCCAGTCTTTCTTATCTCTTTGGATTTTTCTGAGTTCATTTAGAACTCTTTCAATATCTGCAAGAGTAATATCAACAAATTCTTGAAGTTCAAAACCATTGGGACATGTAAGAAGACGTACCTCACTGGTTCCCTCGTCTGTCATAAGACCAAGTTCACATGAGTCTTCTTATTCATCTGCTCCTTCATCTGCCATAATCCCAAGCTCACCCGAGTCCTCATTTCTATCTTCTTTTATGGCCATGAAACATATATTTGAAATTTCTTCATGGTCAGATTCTTCTTCATCACTCCAGGCTCCAAAAGACTTCTTTTTTTGAAGGTTCCCGCTGATCTTCTTATTCAGTACGAGACAATCAGCTTGAATGTGTCCATGTTTTACACCTTCATAGCATATTCTATCATTTTTATCAATTTCATTATTTGTCCTTCCTTTTCTGAAGTTTGATTTCCCTCTTATGTTATATCTATTTTCCCTCATCATGCTTGTTAAAACTTGGGAAAGCATGGCTATGTTTTCATCCTGTTCTCATCCTTCATCTTCATCTTTCTCTTCATTTTCTGGTTCAGCCACAGTTGCTTTAAAGGCTACTATTTTCTTTTTTTCTTGTTGAATTTTTCTGTCCAAGTGAGTTTCCTCAAAGACAATTAGATCACCTCTAAGTTCATCATAAGACATTTTGTCAAGGTCCTGACATTCCAGAGCAATAACCTTGGGCTGCCAAATTGTGGTAGACTTCTAAGCATTTTTCTGACATGTTCTCCGCTCTTTATTAGTCTACCAAAAGATTTTAGATGTCCAAGGATTTTGCTGAACCTGGAAAATATTTCCTCCACAGATTCTCCATCCTTCATTTGAAATAGCTCATAGTCTCGAACTAGAAAATTGATCCTTGTTTCTTTCACCTTGTTGGTTCCTTCATATGTGATCTCCAATTTATCCCACATTTCCTTGGCAGTTTCACTTGAAATCTTTTTATACTATTCTCCACTGATAGCATTATATAATAGATTTTTTTCTTTGACATTCATAGTTATAACATCAGCTGGTTCATCAGTGTAGTCATCTAAGTCAAGTGGATCAGTTGATACAATGACTTGACCATTCGCATCCTTTTTTGGCGGAATTGGAAGATTTTCCTTTCTGATCACACGCCAAACTTTGATGTCATATGACATAGTGTATGTTTTCATACGAACTTTCCAGTGAGAAAAATATTGTCCGTTGAAATATGGAGGTCGTACTTGAGAGGTTCCTTCTTGAAATAATGCACCGACGACTATTTTTGATCCCATGATCTTTTCCTCACTAGCTGTTAAGCAAGGTTTGTGGGCGTTGCTCTGATACCAATTGAAAGTACAGGGGGGAGGGGGGGTGAATTGTGATCTATTAAAACTTGGTTGACTAAGTTTGAGTTTAGTTGACTAGTTTTCGTACAACACACAAATAAGATAGAGATGAACCAAATAAATTAAAAGCAAAACAAGGCACAACAATTTTTATACTGGTTCGGTACCGGTGTGGTACTTACGTCTAGTTTCCCTTAGGTCACAAGGGTTCTCTTAGATCTTGATAAAGAATTACAACAGCAATGGTTTTAGCTTGTTCACCACCAACGATGTTTAGCAACAATAATTTCTGTGTTCTAACTCTTCCTATGTTTTATGATACTTATAGACTCAACAATACAGTGTTTGTATTAAGAACTAGAGAGACTTAGAAGACAATGTTTGTAGTTGCGTATTCAATCCTTGAGTTTGCTAGTGTTCTTATAGGCGAGTTTTGAGAGTTGTTGTGGATTGGTCTTTGATTGATGCCCACAATATTTTACTGATATTTTATTCAAGAAAGGTGTGTATGATTCCTTTAAGAGAGATGGACAAGATTAATTAATCCAAGGAGTGCTCTGTTCCATGCTGAAATGCTCCATGCTTTATTGAGAAAATAAGCAGCACTTCAAATTGTCTCCATTTGATGGGGTGGATTAATTAATCCAAGGAGTGATTCATGTTTTATTGAAGAAAGGAGCAACACTTCAAATTGTCTCCCATTATGTTGTGTTTCCGACTCAAATTGTCTCCCATTGCTTTCATCATTCCTTCTTGGTTTTCTTGGCTTGAGCTTCTACTGAATTTTCCGTGATTTGCTCATGTAAGGCAATGGTTCAAGATACATAGTTGTTGAGTGGATCTTCATTCCTTTTAGCAATGTTGTTGCTCACTAGAATAAGACAGTCTCAATATCCTTTGATTGAGACTGAGATGGCGAGACTGATTTGGTTTCCTTTTTGATGGCTTCTTGTCCTTTGATCTAGCATCGTCTCCTTTGATTTAGCATTACCAACTTCTCTTCGATCTCATTTTCTTTTATTGGTTCCTTGATTCCTGCAATCAAAGTAGATAGAATTTAGTTTTGCACAATTGTCATCATTGAAACTTAGATATAACACTATCTTCTAAAACTTGGATTGTCTCTGAATTTTCCAGCTTGCCACATTTCAAGGTTTTCTAAAACCCCCCTTCACTAATTTTCCCTAGTCAGCTTTTTTTCTTGTGACAGATCAGGAAATATTTTCAGTTGAGTAGAATCTGTTACTTAAAATTAACGAGATCTTGTGAAAATGTATTAGAATTTTGAAATATGTATTTTGTACCTTGCTAATAAACTAATTCCCACTCATACGTACCTCAAAAATGGATTAACCTTTGGTCTGATTCATTTTCAACTTTGCTACTTTCTAATCGAGTGAAAAAGGATTTTGATGTCATTTAGGAAGAATATAAGAAAGTGCCCGAGTCTTCTATCAATGCGTTTCACAGAACAGTTAAAAATCTGCTTAAATAAGACATTAATTTCATTCAGCCAATTGGATAGCACGATCTTCCATTCGGCCAATTGGACAAATAATATATCAACTGGTGTATTAAATTATATCGGGATTAATTGTATATGATTCAAAACACAAACTAAATATTGAAAAGAGTAATACCAAATTCTAAATACCATGATTAATTATTTCATTCTATTCCCCAATTCAAATGAGTCTATATATATATATATATATATATATATTCTTTTAATTTCTTTATTTCCTAAAAACTTTTGGAGCTTGGTCGAACAGTCATATTGTTTGCGAGAAGTAGCTTCTCATTCAGCATAATAATTTGAAAGTGACTATATCAAGTAATTAGGGCTTCTTCATATCGTCATGTAGTATATTTTTTTTTAAAAAAAAGAATAAATTGCATGCCAAAAGAAGAATATCAATTTGTGTTGTCATATTCAAAGCTGCCTACAAGCCTTTGCATTTCCCGTTCCATTTTATTTGGCACATTTTGTTTCTTTATGATCAGTTTCACAAATTCTCAGACTAATCACACTAGATCAATTCATATTTTTTTCAAAACTAATAATTCAGATATTCAAAAGTTACAAAAAAGATGCTATAAGTTACAATTGTTATCATATGATCAAAGTGACGAAAGAACAATTTTAAAATGTAGTGAATGTTCGCTTAGCTCGAATCTTGATAAATAAAAGTGTTAAACAGTTTGCCATGAAGACGTGAAATTTATATTAACAACAAATGTAAGAGATAAAGTCATAGTGACATTTTCAACTCTCCTAGCAAACTTTTTCTCAAAGTAAGATACGAAATTATAAAAAAGGATATACTTACTACTTTCAACAAGCGAATTTACACATTCAGGCGCAAACCGAAATTAGTCGATCGTTCATCGTATTCATAATTTTGAATGGTCTTTGCTTAAAAACAATAAGTAAATAAATAAATGGTCTTTGTTTTTGTGTTGCTCTTAGCTCGTTCGTCTTCTCTAGTTTGACGTTGATTTCGTTCTGTACTTTCGAATGAATATGTTATCTGCTTAAGCTAAGTAAGATAATAATTAATACAGAAGACATTGTACGATAATTCATTAAGATATGATTGATTTGAACATGAAAGACCAGAGGTATTGCTTATAGGAAATATCCATTGAAAAACTAAAATGTAAAATGGTGTAGAAAAGAAAGTCATATTCAGCTAATATCCTTCTTTTGTTATTTGTTTGCTGCATTTGAGTTTCATACTTCAACATAAATAATAGGCTCCATCTGCTTTTTTACTTTGCCATTTCTTGCTTCTATTGGAGCTTGAAATACCTCAGCCTGTCAATAAAAACAAGTCCAATCCAAACAAATGAGATAAAAGATAATGAGATATTTAATTGGATTTAAGTTATATCTACTCAAAGTGTGAAAGAATTTACTATCAGTATAATTTAGCATATAATAGTAAATTAGTTATTATTTTTATCAGGTTATCAGTTAATACTTTATCAAGATTTACTTATAATTTCTTATTAATATCTTGATTCCGTAAATATTTTTATACCGTTATTGCAAAAATTCAATGTCTATTCATTACACTAGGCAAATGGATATTGTCAAAATCCTTTCACGTGCTTAGCTTATCGAAATAGTTTAAAAAGTATTTGATTCTCTGGATACTGAAGAATCAGTAAAATGTGGAAGGTTAGTGCAAATACAGCTAGCAGTATATATCTAGAACAAGATGATTAATAGTCAAATTAAAATCAATGGAATTTTTACTTCCCAATCTTTTAAAGTTTTTGACATTCCTTTATAAAAAAGACGTTTAATAGCACTAGTCTAAAGAGTATATGTATAATCTATCCTTTGTCTCTTCTTAAACATTTCACTGAGTGAACACTCCATATTAATTAATTGGAGCTAGTAACAAGAATAGATTAGGAAAAAAAAAGTAATAAATAACTTCTTGTTTTTCTAAAACATCAAATATTTTGAAACATATTAAAGTTTGATTATCCAAACGACTAATATTTGAAACGGAATGGAGTATAATTTTACCTTTGTTCTTCATCGTTGAACGTGTAGCCTTTGTTGTTATGGCCACCATTTGCCTTATTGTATTTAGGCAAAGGAACTTGACCAGACTCAATGCGTTTGATATCTTCCACAAGTTTTTCATAGTGAATTTTCACGTCTTCCTCTGTCTTACCACCACCAACTGCCTTAGCCAAATTACGCCACCGATCTGGTGTGTCTTTGTCATAAATGGCCAATGCATTCTCAAACTTCTTGTTTTGCTGAGGAGTCCAAGTTGAATTTGAGGCCATTTTTGCAACAAGAAAATAAAAGGATTAAAGGCCACTCAAGAACGATAAAGGAGAGTAGATGATGTTTTGATACAAAAAAGGTTAACATGGATACTCTATATATATAGCAATGGAGAGACACAAATAGACAAAAGTATGGTGGGCCTGTGAGGATTCTTTTTCTTCTTTTTTTCTGCTGCTAAAACCAGGGAAAATATGTGAAAGCAACATGTTTTTTTTTCTTCCAAATCATAATTACAACTAAGCATGGAATTTTTGTGGATAAGAAATTTAAGTTTAATACACAAAATTAGTAGTCCAGATCGGAAAATTTGTTAGAAATTAATGTTTCTTTCAGAGATATAGATTTATCACACGTAAGAAATCTTAGTTTAAATATACAAAATTAGTAGTCCAGATCGGAAAATTTGTTAAATATCTCTTTTAGAGACATATGTTTAAGATACAAAATTAGTAGTCCAGATCGGAGAAATATGTTAGAAATTAACATCTCTTTTAGTGACTTTTAATGTTGTTATTAGGTAAGTACTTAACTATATTGATCTCCCACCTGAATATTAAGCCAAATAATATTATATAATGTTTCAATGGCCTGTGCTTGATTTAATTCAACATCAAGACACAAAATGAATAGGGGAAATTATTCCAAGAAAAGTTGTTCCCTATCTGCACCTTCTTGGTGTAACTTTAATATTTTGCTTTCAAATTTCTGAGTATTTTCTTAGTTGTAACGTAGAATACCTCCATTAATCTAATGAGTCCAAAAGAGGAATGTGAAATCAATTTCAAGTGGCTAAAAGTGAAAAAGATTTTTTGCATTCACGGGGACAATGTGGCCCCAGTTTTCGTTTTTCATGTTTTTTGGCTTATGATTTTTTTTTATTAAGAGTGAATAATGCATGAGAGTGAAATCAAGCTGTGCATGGCAATCCAAAAGCAACTTTTTCCCTGTTGGTTGTTTTTCTTTGTTGGGGAAAATCATAAACGTGATAATGCCTGTACTTTCCTCACTTTCTTCTGCATGATTTAGCAAAGATCCATTTCAGTTTTAGCTGGCTAAGTTTCTTCCAGCAGTCAGTACATCTATCACTAAGACTAGTCTTTTTCTCATAATGAAAGCCCTCTCTATTTTACATTGTCTAAATTGACCTACGATAACATTTAATTCCTCGTTAAATTGCACTGATAATGTATTACAGTACTATTAATGTATATAACCTAAACTCAATAAAATTATTTTTCCGTGCTAAGAGTGTACATTTTTGCTTGACGCTTGTGGTCCGACCCTTCCCCGGACCCCGTGCATAGCGGGAGTTTAGTGCATCGAACTGTCTTTTTATAGAATTTGTACTAATCGTGGCCAGGCCCGTATATTTCAGTCTCTCTTGTTTTTTATCAATTGATCGCTATCCCCAACTATCCTTGAGCATGCCAATTGCCAAGTTTGGGTTTTGCATTTTTCTCGCATACGTAAGCTTAAAGTTGAATCGAACAAAGATTACTTTTAGTCCGCGTCGAAACTATTTACATCGGTATAAAATTAGCCGCAAAAATATATAAAATTTATATATTTTTTATATATATAACATACATAAATATGTATATATACAAAAGCATACCTTTTATCGCGTGATTATTATTTTGAGAAAGAATATACAGTGTTATTTTTCCAATCATATTTAATTAGAAAACACAATTTCAAGATTTGCCCGTAACTAGGTTAGCTAAGTTTACTATTGCTAAAAAAATGGATAGTTCCTTGAACATATATATGAGCTAATTAAAACCAAACATTGTAAGCATATGATGCCCCTTGGAGCACGTACTAGAACTTTATGGATTCAAGTTAAAATTTTACGACATTCCATTTGATTTACTTATTTCGGAAATCTGTCTTTATAATATAATGTAGTAACTTTTAATATATATATATATATATATATATATATATATATATATATATATATATATATATATATAGTGTTTGAACAAAAACTATTAAATTTGAACGAATCATAGCTAATACACTAGATTTGTGATGGTGGAGATAGAATTTATCAAGGGGATTTGGAATATTAAAAAGTAACCACACGAGCATCCCAAGAAGATTCAGTATCTACTATATTTATGCAGACCATATATATACAATGTAAGTTTTCGATAAAGATGTTCGTCCCTACTGATACTATGGCAGCCTTCCAAGTTGCTATCGGTTATTTAATCTTATCTTATAACAGCAATTATTTTTTCTTTTCTAGATAGTGAGATACTGAAGATGATTGTGTGGCATCTATTTTAAGCAATTAACATAAAGTTAAGTCTAGGTTAGTGACCCCTTCACATGGTATTCTTCTTTTGTTTCTTTATGGTAACTTCCCCCGTAACGAATGGCATGATGATCATAACTGTGTAATGAAGAATCCAGAAAAGGGTTAATTGATTATAAGGTGAAAACATCTGCCAAGCATACTATTAAACTCTATCCTTAAGTCTTTCCACTTATCTTTTTAAATTTAAACGACCTAGGTGAAAAATAACACAATGATTAAGACATTTAATTGTATAGCCAAAAAGGACAACATGCAAGAAGCACCTCGTCTGGGAGTAGCATTATGTATTCTCATCATGCTAAAGCTCTAATAAACAGTCTGTTTACCTTAGAAATTAGATAACAATTGAATTTGTACGTAATTTTAAAGATACGGAATATAATTTGATACAAAGTGATAAATCGGATCAGTTACGGAAATAAAAGATAAAAAGGTAAATGCAAACCACGCAAGTCTGAGCAATCCTAGCATGTGAGATTAATCTTCCCCGAGCTGAAAATAATATAATTGATAATATTGTTGATGCTCCAGTGCAATGAACTATGACAAAGATAGAAATAACAGCATATAGCCTTTTGATATAAGTTACAATGTGTCCTATGAATTATCAAGTCCTCCTTATATATTAGGGGAGAACTACCTTTTGAGATATTATTTTATTGCTCTATCAAAGGCAAAATTTCTTGATTTGCTGACCGTTGGTTCCCTTTTTGAGTCATTCCATAATTTCCGCCACAATGATTGGTTAATGGCGAGAATTACGGACCCCTGTCTGATGAGTTGGCAAAGCTTTCTTCGAGACCGTTAGAAACAGGACCGGTCACGCCTTCGACAAACTCGAGGGCAAATCTGATGGTTTCGATGGCTAATTTTGATAGTGCTTTGGGTTCGATCATAATTACCATGTGCCGATCTTAGTTAGTGGTGTTAGTCGTCAGATCGATCTTTGAGCTCGATCTCACCCGATCACAGATATTTCGGCCCTCGCCTAATCAAGGATTTTGGAAGCTCGATCGAATATTGAGCTCGGTTTTACCTGTATACAGATAGTCCTCTCATTTTTCGGAGAGTAGATGACGAGAAACGATATGAGCCTCAGATTCTCACTTCGATATATCATGACGCAAGTGACAAACTATGTTGTCAAAATCCCCTTATTTTTCGGAAAGCAAATGATGGGAAACGGTTCGAGCTTTCGATTCTTACTTCGATAAAATATGATGATGAATTCATAAGTAAGTGATAAGAATAGTGGAAACATCCCGTCGGTCCAGTCTTCGGGGCATTAAATGTGTGTCAGTCAATGGTCGGCCATCTTGGGATATGAACATCGGTGATATGAACCGCCGTTTGGGAATACTATAAATACCCTTCAACCCATTC
This sequence comes from Nicotiana tomentosiformis, assembly GCF_000390325.3. Taxonomy (NCBI): domain Eukaryota; kingdom Viridiplantae; phylum Streptophyta; class Magnoliopsida; order Solanales; family Solanaceae; genus Nicotiana; species Nicotiana tomentosiformis. The sequence continues at coordinate 99,440,622 of NC_090823.1, forward strand.
ATTAGAACATTTTCCATTCCAACTCTTGCTCTTGCGTTTTAAGAGAATTTCATCATCCTCGCCTTCTGGTTTTCTGGTTTTAAACTTAAGAACTTCCTTCCTTGTGAGGTTTTTTGAAATTTCTTCATAAGTTACCTGCTAGTTATAACTCCTCTTTTACCAACATCTTCTTCTTTCCTCTATTTTAGAAGAAATGGCAAAGACTTCAAAATATGTTCTTAAAAAAGAGACCCCTTCTTCCTCGAAGCCATCGAAAAATGTTTCACCTGCTGCTATTGAGGAACCAATACCGGAACCCCTCTAAAGTTATTTGTCCCTTCGGCGTGCCCAACCGGGGCTGACTTCAAGATCGAGCAAACCCCCTTGGTACCGGGTCGGTGCGAGCCGGTCTCGAGGTACATATGTACTATTACAACAGATATCCTCGATAAGGTCAAAAAGGACTGCAACTGGGAAGATAAACTCGTAGTGGTCCCTACCCCCGAGGAATCGATCACCACCTACGTGGAGGGTTTTTTAAGTGTTTACACTTAGTCTTTCACGTTGGGTCCTTTAGACCCAGTTATCATAGCTTTTTGCAAAAGGTATGAGGTGCCGCTCGGGTAGATCCATCCTTCATTTTGGAGGATCGTTATTCTGCTTCGTTTCTTTGTGAGCAAGCTCGAGGGATATCCATTTACCCTCGACCACCTCATACATCTGTATAGCCCTCGACTTTACCGAGGGGGATTAATCAAGCTCGCACGTCGAGCCACTAAGGCCATATTCTCGAGCATCGACGAGGATCGGGACCGGGGCTGGTTAGGCCGATTCGTTGGAGTGAGGACCTCGGACTTGATCCCGACTATGGATATGCCATTTTCTGAGAAATAGAATAGGAAATGTAAGTATAACTTCGCCTTCAAGATTTCATTTATTTCTTTTCTTTTTCATCCCTTCTCATCGATGTTATATGATGATACAGTTGTTACCCAGATGTCGGATGTTATTCCTCGACTCAAGGAGTAGGTCGAGGGAATTTTGACATAGAGACCTTATTTCGAGCGCTTATGGCGTGAGCTCTCGAAGGGCCGATGGGAGGCTCGTAATCATGGTGAGAATTTCTCCTCTAAGTTATATTTGATCTTACTTTCACATCATCGATCTCTAAATCATTTTACTCTTTTTTTGTAGGTTTACCAAAAGAGGTCGAAATGAGTCCCCCATCAGCCGATGGCGATATATACGTCGATCCCCCTGCTCTGAAGTAGGATAAAGAGAAGAAAAGGAAAAAGGCTCCAAGTTACCCTGGCCCTGAGAAGAAAAGGCCAAAGAGAAGATTGGCTCATAATCCAAGGGAAGCACAAGTGGTCGAGCATTGTCCCCGAATTCACTCCATCGACTGAGGGATGAATCCGAGGGGGAAGGTGAGGCTTTTGATCTTGTGGCCAGTATGTCGTCGCAGCTCGAAAGGCAAGGGGCCTCCGAGCCAGGGAGAGGCGAGGCCGAATTTCATCATGTCGGGGAGACTGAGGTGAAGGCAGGAGTTGAGGCTCCCCGAGATTATGGAAAAGACCTACAAGAAGCACTCGGCCCGATAGAGATTATCGACTTGACCTCTTTCACGAAGTCGATGTTTAGCAAGGCCTAGGTTGCAAAACAACGCCCCCTCGAGGGGGTCCATAGATCGAATGATACTTTTCGTGGTTTTTTTGACGGTGTGGATTCGACGGCTACGGAGGACGCCATTGGTTTGGCGATCTAGAGATACCAAGGAAGAGCTCTCCCTCAGAAGCAAGCGGGCCTTCCTTCAGCCCGAAATTAGTTGATCGATTCCCTGCTTCGAGTGTATATCTTGATTGGAAGCGCACCATTGTTTTTTCACTTCCGGAGGATGCCCGGGTCCTCTCTGCCCCCGTAGAGGTGGCTAGCTATCTTCGGTGCTTGGTAAACGAGGATGATTAAGCTAAGATAAATGAGGTGGACTCACCCTGCCTTTTCAGTAAAGCGCAACAATCGCTGAATCGGGTAACTTCTCGTTTTCCAAGTGAATTTTTGATTTATACTTAGACTATTTCGCAGATGTTTTAGTATTTCCCTTCTTGCTCATAGGCTTCGGTGCTTCATCACGTGGCTTTTTTTAGGTACCGGGATAACCTGAAGCAACTCGAAATCGGAGTTCGAGAGCTTACTGAGAAGAGAGACGCCTTTAAACTTCTTAGTGAGCAACTCGAAGGGGAGACTAAGAACCTTCTGCCGAGCTGGAAGTGGCCCGGAAGGATCATGCTAACTTGGTCGAGCAGGTAAAAGTTTTCAAAGTAAGTGATGATAAATTTGATTCAGTGACTGATGGTCAAAATTCGCACCAGCCAAAACTCGATCGGATTGCTTAGCTCCGAGCTGAAATGGACATAATCAAAACTGAGACCGATGAATGGAGAGGCAAAATGGATCGTTTGGCCTCGGAAAAAGAGGCTTTTCGGGCACAACTATCTTCGGCCGAAATTCAGCTGAGAGCGGCAAGGAAAGGGCCAAGGTTCAGTCAAAAAGGGTTGAGGAGCTTCAATCTCGGCTCGGTTTGGCTGTCTCAGATCGAGATAATCTGGTCAAGGAGCTCAAAATGGCCAAGTCAAAGATCATCGTGGCTAAGTCCGAAGCCACTGAAATGGTTTCCCAATACAAGGCTGATGCCGAAGCTGCTCAAGACCAATCGAAAAATATAGTCGAGCATACGAAGTGGCAATCTCGAAGGGAGGCCCTTGAGTAAATTCACGCTCGAGGTTTTGACTTATCGGCCGAGATCAAGGATGCCAAAGTGCTCGAAGCCGAGGCCAGGAAGCTGGATTATCCTGAGGAGGAGGATTCTGAGGAATTAAGCGGATCCGAGGATGGAGAAGACCCTGGGAATCCAGATGACGAGGCAGGCTCCGGCCAAGATCAGGCGGCCTTTGTTTGATTTTGTTTCTTTTTGTACTTAGTATTTTGTGTCGAGGTTGCTCGGCCTTTGTAAAGACAACATTTTGTAAATATAAATTCTCTATTTTTGATAATTTCTCGAGTTCTTTCTTTGCTTTTCACTTTACGTTTTTGCAAATTGAAATGCCTTAGCATTAAATAGTCATGTTCGAACAGGCTTTGCCTTTGATTTTATTATCTCTAGAGCATCATAGGATCTAGTATGTCCGGGAACTCTCCCCTAATACTCATATTTTTTAGGATATGACTCGCCGAGAGCGAATTTTGTTCAGGTCTTCGTAAGATTTTGCAACCTCGGGTTTTGTTAACTCAGAACGGCCTTAACCTTTAAATTCAGGCAATGCCAAATAAGCTTCATGCCCTCGAGTTTTGTTAACTCGGAACGGCCTTAGCCTTTTAATTTGGGCAATGTCAAATAAGCTTCATGCCTTCGAGTTTTATTGACTCGGAACAGCCTTAGCCTTTTAATTCGGGCAATGCCAAATAAGCTTCATGCCCTCGAGTTTTATTGACTCGGAACGGCCTTAGACTTTTAATTCGGGCAATGCTAAATAAGCTTTATGCCCTCGAGTTTTATTGACTCGGAACGGCCTTAGCCTTTTAATTCGGGCAATACCAAATAAGCTTCATGCTCTCGAGTTTTATTGACTTGGAACGGCCTTAGCCTTTTAAGTTAGGCAATGCCTGCGGTCCCCAAGTGAAGTGAATGTTCAAACTCGTATTAAGGTGGCCCTTGGGCTTGATATCTTTAGGGGATGAGGTGTAGGAAATTCCTTGAAAATGCAAGTAACGTTTTTTAGGACAAGATGTTTATATGCAAAGAAGAGTTTTCTTTTTTATTCTTGCACATAATAGTTGTACATGTATACACGTTTTGTGTCAGGGCTCGAGTGATTTGAACGGGCACGATTCATTTGACCGTTTGGACCTTACAATAAATCCTGTTGATCGAGCTTTTCAATCACGAAGTCGAAATGCCTTGTTAAATATGATATCCGAGGATATTGCCCCCACTGTTCGAGGTTGACTGAAGAGAGGCCTCGAATGCTGTTGTGATCATCATTACCGATTCGTAGCCAGCCTTCGATTCTAAGTTAGCATGATTACTTGTTGCCTCATTAAAAACCTTACTGGAAAACCCATTTGGGACAAAGTCGGTTCAAGGGAAAAAGAGTGCAACGCGTGCTTTCATACCTAGGACCTCGTATCATCCTTTGTTGGTCACCTGCTAGTGTTAGTTTGAAATGTAAAAATAAAAGAAATGATCAGGGTCGTCCCTTAGCAGTAATATCGCTTTAAATGAGTTATATTCCAGTTGTTCGGTAATTGCTCGTCGTTCATTGTTCTGAGCTTGTAGGACCCTTTTCCGGTGATCTCGATAATTTTGTACGGTCCTTCCTAGTTTGGTCCTAATTTCCCTTCGTTCGGGTTTCGGGTGTTCAGTGTAATTTTTCTTAGTACTAAGTCCCCGATATTGAAGTACCGAAGGTTGGCCCTTCGATTATAATATCTCTCGATTCGCTGTTTTTGGGCGGCCAACCGGACAAGGGCGGCTTCGCACCTTTCATCTAATAGTTCCAGGCTGGTACTCATAGCCTCATCGTTTGATTCCTTTGTTGCATGTTGGAATTTGATGCTCGGTTCTCTGACCTCGACCGGTATTAAAGCTTAGATTCCATAAACCAAATAAAAAGGGGTGGCCCCGGTACTGGACTTCGAGGTTGTACGGTATGCCCACAGGACCTCAGGTAGCATTTCCTTCCATTTTCCTTTGGCATCGATCAACCTCTTTATGAGGTTTTGGATTATGGTTTTATTGGTGGATTCTGCTTGTCCATTCCCACTAGGGTGGTAAGGAGTGGATAAGATTCTTTTGATCTTATGGTTTTCGAGAAACTCGCTTACTTTGCTGCTAATAAACTGTTTCCCGTTGTCGCACACAATTTCGGCCGGTATTCTGAATCGACATACGATATGGTCCCAGATAAAAGCAATGACTTATTATTATCTGACCTTTTCATATGTCTGTGCTTCCACCCATTTAGAAAAATAGTCAGTCATAAATAAAATAAATTGAGCCTAACCGGGTGCCCGGGGGAGGGGGCCGACGATGTCCATCCCCCATTTCATGAAAGGCCATGGTGACAAAACCGATTGCAGTAGCTCCCCAGGTTGATGAATCATCAGAGCGTGCCTTTGGCATTCATCACATTTTCGAACAAATTCCTTTGCATCTTTTTCCATGTCGATCCAGTAGTAACCGGCTCTGATTATTTTTTAGACCATTGATTCGATGCCCGAATGATTCCACAAATGCCTTCGTGGATTTCCCTCAGAACGTACTCAGTATCCCCCGGCCCTAGACATATTACAAGTGGACCATCGAATGTTCTTTTGAACATGGTTTCGTCTTTGGACAGGCTAAATCAGGCTACTTTTGTACGCATGGCCCTCGATTCTTTTGGGTCTGAGGGCAAATTTCTAGTCCTGAGATATTCCATGTACTTGCTCCTCCAGTCCCAAGTTAGGCTCATCTAGTTGATCTCGTTGTGGCCTTCTTCTACCACCGATCTCATAAGCTGCACGACTTCTCCTGAATTGAACTCGTTGTCTTCTACCGACGATCCCTAGTTAGAAAGGGTATTGGCTTCTCTGTTTTGATCTCAAGGTACATGTTATAAAGTCCATTCTTTTAACCGATGTAATGTCACCTGTAAATTGTCCAAGTACCTTTGCATTCATTCCTCTCTGACCTCGAGTGTTCCATTAACTTAGTTTCCCACAGGGTAGGAGTCGCACTTGGCTTCGATCACCTCTACCCCTAAGCTTTTGGCTAATTCAAGGCTTGCAATCATGGCCTCATATTCGGCCTCATTGTTAGTCAATTTCACAGTCTTAATAGATTGTCTAATTATATTACTTGTTGGTTGCTTTAGTACGATACCAAGTCCGGACCCTTTTGCGTTCGAGGCCCCGTCTGTAAAGAGGGTCCAGATTCTCGAAGATGTCCCTGAGTTAACCAATAACTCTCTTTCGACCTCGGGTATTAGGGCCGGCATGAAGTCAGCCACGAAGTCTACCAATATTTGGGACTTAATGGCAGTCCGAGGTGGGTACTCAATATCGTACCCACTTACTTCCACGGCCCATTTGGCCAATCGGCCCGAGAGTTCGGGTTTATGAATAATGTTCCTTAATGGGTAAGTAGTTAAGACACATATGGGGTGACATTGGAAGTATGGTTTTAGCTTCCTAGAGGCACTTAGCAAAGCGAGCGCCAGTTTTTCTAGGTGAGGGTACCTGGTTTTGGACTCACATAAGGTCCTGCTAACATAATAAATTGGGAACTGCGTACCTTGGTCTTCCCAAACCAAGACTCTTACCGCTACCTCCGAGACCGATAAGTACAAATATAGTTGTTCGTTTGCCTTTGGTGTGTGAAGCAGCAGTGGGCTCGATAAGTATCTTTTGAGCTCCTCCAGAGCTCGTTGGCATTCCAGAGTCCATGAGAAGTTATTCTTCTTTTTTAACAATGTGAATAATCGGTGTCTCTTATCGGACGACCTCGAAATAAATCGCCCCAGAGCAGTTATGCGCCCGGTTAGCCTTTACACGGCCTTTACGTTGTCAATGATCGTGATATCCTTTATGGCTTTGATCTTGTCAGGGTTAATCTCAATTCCTCGGTTGGATACCATGAACCCGAGGAATTTACCCGATCCAACTCCGAACGCATATTTTTCCGGGCTTAGCTTCATATTGCACTTCTTCAATATGCTGAAGGTTTCCTCGTCCTTGATGAAAGCATGTTTGACCTCGGACTGGGGCCTCCTCTTCTGCTTGACCAGATTAATTTTTGGGTCCATGCTTAGTTTGTGAGTGGTTATTTCTGTTGGGATCCCTGTCATATCAAGATAGGACCAAGCACAACAATCTATGTTAACTATAAGAAATCGAATAGTGTTTTCCCTGAGCTTGGAAGCTAACCCCGTGCCCAGGTATACCTTCCGATCGGGCAAATGCTCGATCAATATGACCTGTTCCAGCTCTTCGACCGTTGATTTGGTTACGTCGGAGTCATCGGGGATTATAAAAGATCGGGGAACCCCGTAATCATCGTCTTCATAAGTCCCTGTTTATCTGATTGGGTCGTGGCCAGTGTCGGTGACTGCTATTTGGCCTCTTAGTTTTTGTCCGAATTTAGTTCCTTCGATGTTACGAGTATTGATATTGGAACCAGTTCTTCGACCGCAAACATCTCTTTGGCGGTCGGTTGTTCCCTGTAGATTGTCCTAATCCCCTCCGGAGTTGGGAATTTTTATACTTGGTGAAGAGTCGAAGGTACTGCCTTCATGTGGTGGATCCACGGCCTTCCGAGAAGGGCGTTGTACCTCATGTCCCCTTCGATTACATAAAACTTGGCCTCTCGTATAATTCCGACGTTATTGACCGATAATGTTATCTCTCCCTTGGTGGTTTCACATGCCATGTTGAACCCGTTTAGGACTCGGACTGCTAGCACAATCCTATTTTGTAGACCGGGCTGTTCTATGACCTTCGACCGAATAATGTTGGCCGAGCTACCTGGATCAATTAATACACGTTTAATTCTAATTTTATTTATGAGTATAGATATTACCAGCGCATCATTGTGGGGTTGTATGATCCCTTTCGCATCCTCGTCGCTGAAGGATATGACTCCTTCTGGTATGTAGTCTCGAGTTCGTTTCTCCCTGATGATGGAGATTCTGGTGCATTTCAACATTGGCTCCTGTGGGATATCTACTCCACCGTTGATCATATTAATTACACGTTGAGGTTCAGTATCTTCTTGTTCCGTCTGTCTGTTAGAATCCCTGTTTCTGAAATGATTCTTGGCCCAGTCTTTCAAGAATTCTCGAAGGTGACCATTGTTGAATAATTGGGCTACTTCTTCTCTCAATTGTCGATAATCTTCCGTTCTATGACCGTGAGTTCCATGATATTTGTACATATGGTTGGGATCCCTTTGATCTGGATCGGATTATAGAGGTCGGGCCATTTGGTCTCCTTGATGCGTTCGATAGCTGATACGATGGCGGCGACATCGATATTAAAGTTGTACTCTGTTAGCCTCGGCGCTTCTTTAGGCCCGATGGACCTGTCGAAGTTGTTTTTGGTCATGAGTCCCCGGTTGATTCGACATTGTTTGTTTCTCCTTTCACTTCTTATGGGGTTCCGCCTGGCAAACTGCTCCTTCGATATCCATTATATGGCTGATACTGATCCATGTTTGATCTTTGTTCACGATCGATGTCTCTCTTGACTCTATCGAGGGTTCTGGCGGGATAAATAGACTCTGAAGGTGCCCCGAGTTGATCATCTCCGACTCTGATTTTCGATTGATACCGGTTATGTACATCGGCCCAGGGAACGACAGGGTATTCTATCAGATTTTTCTTTAATTTCTGTGAAGCCACCGAGCTTCAAATATTTAGTCCCTGAGTGAAAGCCTGAACAACCCAATCATCAGCGACCAGCGGCAGATCCATTCATTCCATTTGAAAACGGGACACAAACTCCCTGAGCATCTCGTTATCCTTCTGTTTAACTTTGAAAAGGCCCGATTTCCTGGTTTTGACCTTGATGGCACCAGCATGCACTTTTACGAAAGTGTCTGCAAGCATAGCAAATGAATCAATAGAATTAGGAGGTAAGTTGTGATACCATCTCATGGCTCCCTTTGACAGGGTCTCCCCAAATGTTTCCAATAAAACAGACTCGATCTCGTCGTCTTCCAAGTCGTTTCTTTTGATGGCACATGTATAAGAAGTCACATGCTCGTTTGGATCGGTCGTTCTGTTGTACTTAGGTATTTTGGGCATACGAAATTTCTTGGGGATCAGTTTTGGGGTCGCGCTTGGAGGAAAAAGGTTTTTGCACGAACTTCCTGGAATCCAGTCCCTTCAATATCGACGGCGCTCCTGGGATTTGATCTACCCTGGAATTATAGGTTTCGACCTTTTTATCGTTCGCTTCGATCTTCTTTTCCCCTTATTCTACCCGCTTTGTCAGCTCATCGAGAATTTTTATAATTTTGGGGTTAGCCCTCGACTCTTGCTCATTCGATCTTACCACAGGTGTTTCCATTCTGCGAGTGACTTCTTGGGGCGGATCGGGTTCAACCCTGCTCGGTGCCTGGGTTTGGCTCTGCAACTAAGTTATCGCTACCTATTGAGCTTGCAGTATTTTGAAGATCATGCGTAGGTTGATCCCGTCTTCTTTAATGTTTTGTGTGTTTCGAGCTGCTGATCGGGCTCCACCACGGATACTATTTTCAAGGTCGGTGGGCAAGTTCGCGTTGATGTCCACATGTGAATTTATATCAATCGGATCCGCGGTCCGAATTCCAATGACATCAGCAGGTGGCCCTGCGTTACCAGGCGCCATGTTGTTATTCTCATCTTGATGACCGGACTCGTTGTCGATATGTAGGGGTGCTAATTGAGAGTTTGTCATTTTTAGCATGAAATCAAAGACACTTCAAAGAGCAAGTGTAAAGCAGTGTGTGTTATGGAAATTTGTATCAAATAACTACTATTATCCTTAGCCCCACGGTGGGCGCTAAACTGTTTAACCTAGAAATCGGATAACAATTGAATTTGTACGTAGTTTTAAGGACACGTGATACAATTTGATACAGAGTGATAAATCAGATCAGTTACAAAAATAAAGATAAAAAGGTAAATGTAAACCACGCAAGTTTGAGCAATCCTAGCCTGTGAGATTAATCTTCCCCGAGCTGGAAATAATATAATTGATAATATTGTTGATGCTGCAGTACATTGAACTATAGCAAAGATAGAAATAACAGTATATAGCCTTTTGATATAAGTTACAATGTGTCCTATAAATTATCAAGTCCCCCTTATATATTACCTTTTGAGGTATTATTTTATTGTTCTATCAAAGGCAAAAGTCCTTGATTTGCTGACCGTTAGTTCCCTTTTTGAGTCATTCCGTGATTTCTGCCACAATGATTGGTTAATGGAGAGAATTACGGACCCTTGTCTGATGAGTTGGCAAAGCTTTCTTCGAGACCGTTAGAAACAGGACCGGTCACGCCTTCGACAAACTCGAGGGCAAATCTGATGGTTTCGATGGCTAATTTTGATAGTGCTTTGAGTTCGATCATAATTACCATGTGCCGATTTTGGTTAGTGGTGTTAGTCGTCAGATTGATCTTTGAGCTTGATCTCATCCGATCATAGATATTTAGGCCTTGGCCTAATCAAGGATTTTGGAAGCTCGATCGAATATCGAGCTCGGTTTACCCGTATACACAGTCCAAGTTGATCTTTTTATGGTTGACTTACACTAATTTTATAGGGAAAATGAGCTAATTAATTTGTTCTTCTAATAATGTATACTTGTGTAATAAAGTGGAAGGCTGGAAGCTGATCCCCATCAAATATGAACTTGTTAGTAACAAGAACAAAGAGGAGAAACCCGAGTTGTAGCATATTATAACGTGGTGGGTTAATTCTTGAAACTGAATTTAACTTAAGTGACCAATAGAGGTCGACCCAGGATTTGAAAGTGGTGAGGGCACCACTGTCAAATAAAAATTGAGCAAATGCTAGAGTCGGAATCAAACTCAGGCACCGCACTAAAAGTCAAATTGTACCCCTAAATCAACCAATGCAGCTGGTCAAAATTTAAATCTTAGGATGCCACCCAAAATATACCGTACATATTATACACACACAAGTGTGTTTGGAGGGGGGGGATGTCTCCTCTGTCCGAAGGGTAGGTCCGCCTCTGTTGACAATGTAAATATATTTACACTATCGGTGTGTGTGTAACTTTGATTTGTTATAATAGGTTGTTTAACTTGCTGTTTAATTAGTTTGGGGAAATAGACATACTATAAATACTTGCCTATTGACAGTTGTTACAAGTCACATTAACCTAGTAGTGTAAAAAATTTATATCGAACAGACTTTAAACTCATTGAAAATAACTTGGCAGTAAGAGAGGAAATAAAAAGTACAAACTGATCCATTGAAGTTACAAAGATAATTTAGCAGATATATGGACGGGGAATCCTTATCATCCACGTTGGTGTCCAGTAAAATTTCATATTTGTGGATACTTGTCACGTCCCTCTCACGAGCTTTTAAGATCATCAATTTTATCCTTCTTTTTCTTTTCTCCTTAACCCCAAAATTTGCAACTTGAAGTAGGGCTTCTTATTCTACATACTGGAATAAGTGTTGTTGAATGGATTCTTTATCTTGAATAAGACTATATTGACATTTTCAGCTTAATTGATTAAGACAGGGAATCACTCACTTTTACGTGAATATAAAAAAAAAAGCAGCCCTCCAATTAATCAGTTTTAATTTTGCCTGTTCAAATTTCTTAAGTCACTATCGCAAATTATGATAAAGATGCTCAATGTTGAATGCAGTGATCATTTGATGGGAAATGAGCTTTGCAACTTTCTTGGGAACCTTTTCAAAAGTTGATACTCACACACGGGGTTGAGTTTGAGTATTCCGTCCGAACCTAATTTTTGCTGAGACCTTATATTTGTATTAGAAAATTAATTAAATATATCTAAATATTTAATTATCAACTCAGTAATTAATTAAAGACGAATCATGTGTTTGATAGCAAATTTAGAACTCATAATTTGATACAGGATGTGATAATTGGATTCCTTATCATCCTTGTCTAGTTTGGACTTTGGAGTAAAAGCTTCCCATGGTTATCGCACCAATTTATATCTCTTTCATAACATTTGAAGCACGTCCAGCAATTTTAGCCCATCACTTTCTATGCTTTTAGGGTCCCAGGAAGTACATTTATTCAGAATTTTATATTAATGGATGAAAAATTATCATTGCACGCACCGTAAAATATTTGCAGATATACATTATAGATACTTATTTATTTAAATTAATAATTTACTTTTTTTATATAGTTTAAGTCGAAGACAAAGGATGTGTTCGCCCCGACTATTGAAAATATGGATCCACTCTGTATGTACTCTACTCATAACTCAAAGGCTGAGATCTTTTTAATATATACTCCATGAGAGAAAGAAAGAAAAAGGGAAGTGTGAGAATTTCTTTGGAAAAGTTACTCATTTGGCCGCTCAACCAAAAATATTTATTTCTCCTAGTCAATATACGTTTATATATGATTTATATTTTGAGTAAGCGGCTATTTAACTTAATTTCCCAATTTCTTATACTTGCAAAAGAAGGAAAGGATCTGCCTTTGGTTCTTTTCTATGACAAAACAAGCATAAAGTGATGATCCATCCATATTTGATGGGGGTGTCCAACGAATTAAATTAGTGCTGAAGTAGAATCTTACTTCGTCCTAGGCCTTAAATTAGTGATGTTTAACAATTATGCTTCTAGCTAATTTAAGGAAATTCCAATATTCTCAACACTCAACAAGACACTTATAGATGCCTTTTAACACTTCGGTTAAAAATAATTACAATCGCTAGCTAAATATATAAACTATAAAGATTATACACTAATTAATGTGTAAAATATGATTGGTTTATATATGTTATATATTAATATATAAGAAATATATATATTTGGAGGGCGGCTATAAAGTATAGATTTCCCTAGATTTTTTATGGGGTTATTAAAAGTGACTTAGGCCTAGTTGAAGGTAGGGTGGACGTTCGGGCAGTTCTGATTGGATATGAAAATTTTGGTTTGGATTTTCAGTTTTCAGATTGAAGAAATGACAATACAAATCCAATCCAAATTAAATAAGCTCGGATTGGATCGTAAAATAAGAGCACCTGGCTTTGCCCATTCACAAGGACTCGTTTCTATGTCCAAACATCATAGAAACGAGTAATCAGTTTAGACATTTTGGATTTTCGGTTTAGAGCTTATAAGTTGAGATGTTTCTTCTTTTTACAAAAATAAATATTTAAATGAAGTACATGTTAAATTGCCTGAAAAGATCATTATCACCGCAATCATCGAAATAAAATATTCAAGTAATGAAATTATTATCAAGGAAATGTAATAGAGACATTAATACGGCCGATAAGAAGTAGCAATAGCAAAACCGTATCCAAATAGAAAATATTATGACAGTAACTTTGTAATTAATGTTGAATAAATGAGATAATATCTAATGAGTAGGATATTTGAACTTATTACTACTGACATATGGATAATAGACTAAATATAAAGTATAAAAATTTCTGATTTTTTGATATCCAAAATTCTGAAGTACCAAATCCAAAAAATTTAAAAAATTAAACCCCAAAATCCAATCCGTAATTTGAAAATCCAAACAAAAATCCAAAAAATTAGGATTTGGAGTTGCCCAAACTATGCCCACCCTACTAATACACAATTGAGATTTAATTCCTTCAAACTGTTGTTTTTCGCCAAACAAACAGAACACAATTTTCAGAGCAGTCTTCTCAAACAATATACGTAACTTAATTTGATTTTTCAAAAGACATTTTGGTCTTGCCGATTAATTGTATTCGAACTTGTAGTTCAAATTTTGATATTTTGACCTTGGTAAAGGCCCATATGCCTTTTCTTTTAACAGTTAACCTAGTCAACAATTTAAGATAGGGAAGATAGGGCAAAATATAAATTGGCCGGTTGGTCAAAACTAATTACATACGCTAACCAAAAAAAGTATAAAATAATATATATTATATGTATATAATACATACTAGTATCTATGAACATGTTTTGCACGTTAATAATGACACATGATAATAGAAATATTTATTTATATGAAGGAACAATAAAATTTAATTAATAAGAGGAATTTTATGTATAATAATACAACAATCATCTAAATGCCAAAAAATATATATTATTATATTAGAATAATACATGAATTTAAAATAAAATGACATCATCAAAACTTACACAAATGATCATTTTTGTCATGTTAGTTAGATAATTATGTATTATAGTTTAAAAGTATTTAATATGATGGTATCTTAAGAACACTTCTTTGTGGACAACTATTTTTTGTGTATGTTTCCTCCTAATGCCCTAATGCTTTGATTGCTCTTCCTTAACCAGAACTATTGTTGTCGATCTTGATATCCCTTTTAAAAGTGCAACATACAGTTGTTCGTGCAAGAAAATATATTGCGGTAAATATACTCCAATATTTAGGATGTTTGTCCTTGTGCTTTATTTATTATATTTGCAAAATATAAACATACTAAAAATTATTCACACAAATTTAAAAGGATATTCCTTAGTTTCGGAAGACGAAAGTTGAATTCAGGGATAAGAATATACTTAGAAGCACATTGACCAGTATCATAATTTTTGCATGTGTGACGTTATTCTCAAAATTTCTATATACCATCTGTGTGCTATTATATAAGCTATTCGGCGTATTTGAGTTTTTCAGTAGCATGACATGCATATTTTTCTTCAAAACCAACCTATATACAATGGAAGATCAACTCAGTCTATGATATATACGGTGACACTAACATACGTAAGACATAATAAATTTGACAACAAACATGTATGGTAGAAGGCTGTTTGGTATTAAAGTATTTAAGTATTCTTCTTAGTAGTAATTATTGGTATCATTTTCTATTGAGCCAAAAACAGAAAAATATTTTGTTTTTACTATAAAATTTTGCAATCAACCTTTTATATAGTTGATCAACATATTCATTTCTGCTAGCTAAGATATCTTTTTAATTCTATCTAGCGATTTGCATAAATTGCGTTTTACTCTAATGATAGAAATATTTCTCTTATTAAATGCACTACTATTACTATTGGGATTGATAACCAAGTGTTCAGGAAGAACCAAATCATCTTTTATTGGATGCTCTTATTTGTTTTCAACACGAAACAAGAAGACACTAAATATTGGATCTGTTCTTACTTTATATTTTTTGTCAGTTGAATCTTTTTCATTTGAGGCCAGAAGTATAACTTTGGCAAGCTAGCTTTTACAGTCTCTACTTTTATCGATTTTGGATCTACTTGACATAAATTACCTCCAAAACCATTAATTTTTCACCAAATGGTTCATTAATATCCAATATATTTTTAGAACTCCGTTTGACACTTATCCATAAGTGCTTCATCCCATATTATCAATTTTGCTTTCTTTATAAATTTAGCACCATTGCTCTACTTTGATATATTTTGTGATGGTTATTTAAATTATTTGAAGAGGTATTTCAAATCTAAAGTGGGTGGCCTAACAATAAAATCGTTGTTGGTACACCACTTGCTATTATTGCTAACAGTGTCATACCTCTTGATATGATATTTGCAAGTAATACATGACATAAATATATTATTAATTCCGCCAGAGGCATCTACAAAGAATAATCTCGTTATAGCAGAGTCGACTCTTTATAATAAAGTTTTGAATGCTTGTTCTTGTTTAGGATTTAGCTTTGATTGTGCTTTCTCAGACACTTGTATAGCATTTTGATTCTTAATAATATATTAATTACTTTGTGTTCTAACTCTTTTTTTATTGAATAAATTTATATAACATAAGATGTTTTTTTAAACTTGAATAAGAATTTTACTCATATGATGAATTTTAAAAATAATTGAATTGGATTCTCTTGCTAAATAATTAATTAAAAGATTTAATTATTTGAGTTTAACATAAAAAATAATTTATTCTATGTTGATTCAGATCTTAATATTAGTTCATCTCTTATTTTGAATATTTAATCTTAATTATAATTTTATCCACCATAAATTTTATTTTTAAAGAGTAAAAGATTGATATGACATTTCAATTTTAGATCTTTATGTCTGTAGAATCATTAGTGGTATTGACTCTTACCTACCATTTTTTTCTCTTTCTACCACTTTTATATTCTTAAATATTTTCTTAGTTGTTATTTAATAACTGGGTATTTTTTAATATTACATGAAAAATTGATTAAAAAAATATTATTTGAAAAATATTTCAAATATAATATAAAAATATATTATCGTGGACGTATATTTTTTCTCAATTTCAACTCTTTACGCAGTCCATTTAATATTTGTTTTTTGGTATTGGACATTATGGAGTGGTAATGTATTGTCAATGCGGAGGATTCTGATGAAATTGATTTTATTAAACCTTCCTACATATTTTTAATAAGAATTTAATAGACAAATTTTATTAATTTTAAAATCTTAAATATTAAAAATTAGCATAGAAGATATTGTAGTCCAAAAAATAAGTTATTGCAGTTATGCTCTTTCCCTATGAGTTCTTCCGTTTAATATTTTAGGGCTATTTTGGTATATTAATATTGTATTTATGTTTTTATAATAATATAGGCTCTCCTTTTTTCTAAATGGATTCAGACTGTCCGATATAATACATTCTCAAATTAAATTAGTAATAGGACATTATAATACGTTTTTAAATTAAATTAGTAATAGAAATTTTTAAGAAGTATATCTTAAAAGTAATATGATTACATGACTAAAAATATTTACTTGTTCAATTTTATATGAATGAGATAGCCGGAAAGTAGTTATACTAATAGGATTCTTAAAGGTAATCATATAGGATTCCTAATGTGTAGTATTATGTCCTAAAACTAATAGGATTATAAGGCTAATATCTAGAATTTCGGTTATGTCGTTTTATTATAACTTTTTATGTTTAATATTATAAGGTTATTTTTGTAAAACGATATTTTATTCATGCTTTTATAATAATATAGATATAGATATAGATATACAAAAAATATAAATTTTGTCGATTATTATTTCTAGAAGAGACTAAAAATATATATTTCTCTTTAAGTTTACGGTGTTTAGGAGTCCAGAAATTGGTAATTATTTTTTGTTCCATGGAATATACGAGGTCTTGGATATCTGCAAGCAGTTCCTTGGGACATGGTTTGTTAGAGACTGATCAAATCACAATGGCACTAAACAAGAAAGAAGCCCAAAACCTTGATTTAGCCATGAAAGACAAAAAAAAAAAAATGAAAATAGCAAGATTTACAATTGCTAATTAAAGATTAGTCATAATTTCAAAACTAATTGACATGTAGCAAATTTTTTATGTAAAATAAAATCTGAACAAAAACACCTTGAAATTTCGGAAAAATTCCAGCATAACATGCTTAAGTTCAAATTCTTTACATATGAGATTCCAACATAATATGTTGGAGTTCCAACATAATATAGTGGAAGTTTATAAGCAGGAGTTTTATAATCCATCATATCATGCTGGAACTTTTTGTGTTTCAGATAGGGGCGGAGCTAGCATACGACTTATGGATTCGGCCGAACTCAGTAACTTTGGTCCGAATCTTATATTTATCTTAAGAAATCTATTAAACATGTTAAATTATTGATCTAGAACCCAATAACTTAAAAAAATTAAAATTCCGAACCCATAAATTTTAAATCTTGGCTCTGTCTGCGATTTCAGTTAGGGTACTTTTGTCCAGATTTTATCTTTGTATTAAATAGTGGCTACTTTTCAATAACTTTGTAAACATTTGCTATTTTTTAATAACTACCCGTAAAAATGGTTATGCCACGCCATTTTGACCAAAGGACTGCACTGATTTGGGCCGAATTGCAAGTCAATTTTTATGGGGTGTTTTTCACTTTTAGCCCGCACCAAAAACTATTTACATTCGGTAGTCAAAAAAGTAGATAAAATTTGTATAATTTTTGTATATAACATACATAATATATATATATATATATATATATATATATATATATATATATATATATATATTTTTTCGGATATTATTTTAAGAGTGGCTATACAGTGTAATTTTTCCATTTTTTTAATTTTATTATTTTATGCATATTCCTCATCTAGTGATCTAGCTTCGTTTAACGGATTCTAGCTAAGTAAAATGATCTTCTCATCAATCCAAAGATCATTTCAATGCCAATTAAGTCATCATATAGGTACTGGCTACAATCACATAATTTCCTATCACAAGTTTTAAGAAACTAGCGTTTTAATTTTTGACCCAAATCCATCAATTTGACGAACTGTGTGCGAGACCTGGTATATCTTATATGTGCGGAACCTGATCTTTTCCTATTTCAGCCTCTTTGTTATGTGTTCCAACTCGCTCAATAATTGGTGTTACTGTTATTCGATTTAGGTTGACAAACAATGCTAGAGTTGAAACCACTTATTATCTCCTGTTTAGTGAAAGGGATTTTGGAATGATAATTTACACCTACTATTTGAAAATTTTAAAAAGGGATTTGAGATGTCAGACATGATATTGAAAAAAGTAATTGGGAATAGGATTACACGGAATCCCTGATCCCACGTCATTTTTGTTGTGTATTAACCTGATCTGATACTTGTGAACCATTGAACTTTTTTATCGGTTACTTTAAGTTTTTTCTAATCTATATTTATCTATCTATCTATCTATACTATATTAAAAACATAAAAATTCTTAACGAAATGTCGTTCGTCTTTTTTATCCTTTTAAAATAATATTCATACTGGACAAAATAGTTATTTATTTATTTTTTCTAATATTGAGGAATAGTCATTAATTATTTTTCTAATGTTTAGGACTTTAAAATCAACTAAAATTTGTATATTAAATTATACCTTATTTGAATTATAGATTTGTAAAAGAAAAATAATACTGCAATTTAACCCATTAATTCTTTCTAAATATTTTAAGTAATATTTTCGAACACCTTCATTTCCTTTTAGGTTTAGGGCTCTTTATATACATATTTTAGGTCAAAATCTAAAAGTATTTTAGGTCAAAATTCGAGAGCTTTCAAATCGTTTTAGGTTTAGGAGTATCTCTTTCTTCTGTTATGAAAATCTAGGTTTAGGAGTTCTAAACATATAAAGAGTAAAAACAACAAGCTATTCACACTTTCTTCTAATTGAAATTTATCAACTCTAAATATTATAACAAAGGTTTGTGATATTTATTTATTTATTTTTCAATTGCTATTGATAATATCTTGAATGGTTCCATTTATCTTTCTAATCATTGTTTATTATGAATGTGTTAGAAGGAAGTTTGTTATAGATCCAAAGAAAGTTAAGCAATTTAGCTGTAATTCTACAAGAAAAACAAAGTTGTAATTATATCATAAGTACTTTTAAGCCATTTAAACCCTGGTACTTGAAAAATATCAGTACAAAATGTAAACAAAATTTCTATACATACTGAAATTTCTGCCTATAACCGAAAGAAAAATTGTTATGTAAAAACAGAAGCATGATTAAACAAATGGGTTTCTCATTGGCTCATTCTAAAATATTATTACTGCAGAAATCATGATTTAAGATAAAATATTCTTGGAATCTAAAGGACCCTTTTATTTTTAAAATTTAATAGTATACGTCATTCAAAAAACGTAAGTGATACAATAATAGAGGTAATTCGATATTTTCCTTTATCTATATTGTTTTAAAGTATTTTTCCTACAGTTAAAAAAGGTTAAGGCGGATTTATACTTTTTGGTAACTACTTTAAGCTATATTTTATACTTAATAATGCTGAAATTTAAACTTCAAATGAATTAAATATTTTGGATTTTGAAGTTAATTGTAAATTATCAAGCCTATATTGACGTTAAAGAATAGGAGTGGGCATAATACCGACCGAACCGAAAATTTCGATTTTTTCAGTTTTAGTTTTTCGGTTTATTCGATCGGTTTGTGGTTTATAGTTTTAAAAAGTTCGGTGTTCAGTTAGGTGATCGGTTTTAATGGTTCGGTTTTCGGTTAAACCGAAAAACCAAATTTTTTTACCAGTTTTGTTACTCTTAGTCCCTTATATTGTTACTCTTTCTTAGCCTTAAAGCCCAAAACTAATTCTCAACCTATAGAAGCCCAATCCATTGGATATTCTAATACAAACACAACTCCAATAATATATTAGTCCACTTTTGAATTCTCCTTGATTATTTCTTTCTTCCATCCAAAAAGTACTTAATATGTTTGTTTGAAGCACCAAATTGAAAAAGATAGAAAAAATTTAAGATAATTAATTCATACTATTGAAGTTGCTGACTTGCTGTTATGGTAATTTGGTTGGATCTCCACTCTATACATTAGTTAGATATAGAGTTTTAAATTTTCTTCCTTCCCTTGTTTTCCCTCCTCTTCACTTATTCACGGCCCCATCCATAATTCAAAAACTTTTAAGAAAAAAGAAACTAAAAATAAATCAAAAGGAAGAGAGTAAAGGAAAAGACCAAAATAAAAAAAGGAAGAACATTCATAAAGCATTGCATCAGTTGTTGATTAATAACACTATTTCGTAAATGAAGTATATATATATTGCCGAAAACTTTTAAATTCTATATATGGACAAATATAAATGAAGTTTACTTTATATTGGATCATCCATAATAAATAAAATTAATTAGTAACCCAAAAAAATAAATCATGTCTCAAACTCTTTAGTTAAGTTGGGCTTCCATAACTCTCGCATAAAGATTCTTATCTTTTTAGTGTATTTAATGGAATTTCTTATTTCTTTTATCTTTTTCTGTCAATAAGTAATCTATTTTCGTTGTTTCGTATTAATTTTGCCATAGTTTGAAACCGAAAAACTGAACCGATTAAACCGAATCGAACATGAATAAATTGAACCGAACCGAAATTATTATGATTCGATTTTGGTTATTAAAATCAGAAACCGAAAATCGAAAAAACTGAACCGAAATTCTACAAAACCGAACCGAACCGACCGGTGCCCACCCCTAAAAGAAGTACATTTATTGTAAAAAAGTCCTTGTTGCCGGTTGCAAAATTTTAATTTTGATATGATACTTTTAAAGGAACTATATTATCTCATTTTTTCTATATTCGTAATGCTATGTGCACATATAAATTCATAATTTTAGCACACTTTTGTTTGAATTATTTATAAGGGATGACACGTGTGAAATGTGCTTACGCTAAAGCTAGTATTTTTATTATTGTGAAACCTTTTTTCCCTCTTTTAAGTGACAAAGTGGATTACACTTCTAAAAATGAAATTGATTTCTGTAGCTTTTCAAATCACCTCAAAATTGTATCACTTTGATAAGTTATAAGGTGTTGTTTTCTGTCACTTCTTGTACTGGGGGAGCACCTACTTGGTTCAATGTTTTTGCTCCTTCTCAAAAGGATGAATAGAAAACCCTTCTTTTCTAGTGAATTGGACATAATTGTGGAAAATTCTCTTCTTCTTATTTTTTGGTGTTTTGTGGGTAAGTTTTCCTGTTGCAGTGTCTCAAATAAGTCCTCTTATCCACCAAACATTGGTCCAAATTATTTTTCTTCATTTTCTCTCCTAATATAATATTCACCTATTAAAAGGATGCAACAACAATTAAAACAAAGAATCACACCACAATTTCAAGCAAATCGAAATCGACTATATGAATTCTCTGCATTTTTTTTTTTTGTCATTTCATCATAAGGCTGTAGATTGGTTGCTTCAGGTACTTTTATTTTTATTTTTAATATTTGTATACGGTCAAAATCGATTCTGCCCTTCATATAATTAGTCAAAATTGAAACATGATGGACCGAGGGTCGTTTTCATAATACCGAGATGAGATCTGAAGCCAGGTTACCAAGCTCAAGATTCAGGGACCGATCAATACCGAGCTCAAAGTCATTATCGAGCTCGAATCCAAATCGAACTATGATGTGAAGTAGCGTTATCGAACTCAAGATCCCAGCCCGAGTCAATATCGAGCTCGAGTCAGTATCGAGCTAGAAATCTGGAGATCGGCCAATATCAAGGCTGACCAAGATCGAGCTAAGAGACAAGAGCCGTTGTAGCCACACTTGGGGAGAAAATCTCGGCGGGAATTAAGGAAAAGATAAATTAACTAATCTATCATGGGATCCCCACTATGTATTTTTTATTATATCCAAAAGTAGGATCCCTCCACTATAAAAGAGTGGCTATCGTTTCTGTAAGAGACAATTGAACATTAAGACATCTACACACTCCCTTATTGAAAAGATTATTGATATTCACATATAGATACAGAAGAAATTATCCTTTTCTGAGCCTTGTACATTGATTTTTCTCGCTTGTTCATAAATCGTTTTCTACTCAATTTGGTTTGTATTTCATTATTTTTTTACGGTCAATATTCGATATTTTTCTACATACTTTTTCAATTTGTGCCAAGCTATACCACGTATTCTTAGAACTACATATAAATTCAACTCTATCCATTTTTCGGGTAAGCAATATTAAAGCTAGATTCACCTCATGCTATAGGTTGCTTTCGGGTATATATTCATGTCCCTTGGGCTCTAGTGTCCTCGCACGGTCTTGTGAGATATATTTCTTTTAAAGTTTTTTTAACGTTTCCTTTTCGACCAAGCCCTCTTGGGCTCTAGATTGTTCTCTGTATCCAACTTTGGTCGAGTAAGATCAATTATTCTGCAAATTTTTCAACTTCAAATTTGATAGGCTATGAGCTGGATTGACTAGCTGATAAGATTGAACGATTCAGTATATAGCCTTCTAGTTACGGCCCTACTTTTTGGGAATATTTGCACTTTAATGTGGTGAGTTTTCTAATGTCATTTTCATTTTTCTTGAAATCTAATAGAATTTAGTTTCTCTTGTGAAATGTCATTTTTCTACATTGCATAATTGTTTACGTGCAGTACTTGCAAACTCTTAACTATCGAAAAAAATCTGGTTCCAAAACTAATAATCTAGTCCATTCCAAAAAGAATGACATATTTTTATATTCGGAAACAGTTTAACTTTAAAATTTTTATTTTATCCATATTATTGTTAATGGAAAATTTTTATGGCGACACAAATATTATGATACTACAAAGCTTTTACCTCTTAAACTTTTAGGACCACAAATTTTAAAATTCTTTATTTTCTTTTTTTAAACATTGTACAAAGTCAAATTAACTAATTTAAATTGAGTCGATGTAGTAGTATTGATAGCTGCCGACCTGAAGATCTTTTCCCTTTGTCATCAAAACTTTTGCTATATGATGATAAACGATATACCTTTGCATACCCGGTCCAAAGCCAGAAGAAAGGAGAGGTGTTGTAAGTTGACAACCAATGTAAAAGTAATTTAATCAATAATGAATCTTTTAAACATTATTGGAAAGAAATAAATCCAAATAAACTAAAGTACATATAGATGATTTATATAACAGATTTTGTGGAATTTAATATTGAGATGCAATTTAATGATTCTTTTTATTTTTTCGTGTTCGGTATTCATTTTGGTACCTAACTAATTTAGATTCTTGCGGAGAAATTACATTTTGGGAGATACAATTGAATGATTGATTGATGATCGAAAGCAACATGGGACGTGAACATTGAATAATTGCTCTAGTACTCAAAATAGTGTGAAGAAGAAAAGAGGGGAAATGGGAATGGTCTGCGCTTGTTGATAATGAAACTTTAACCCAATGATGAATAATGGTAAGAGGGTTGATTGTGCATATTCTTGGATTTGTCTATGACCAAGTCAAATAACACCCCACAGTGTCTTGTTATTATGTCTCTGAAAACTATAGAAGCTGTAAGTTCATTTATAATGACAAGAAAATATGGACATGGTTCTGACCTACTACATTAGCAAACCCTTCACCTCCTCCACACACATACACATGTACAGACAGACACATCATATTTCAAATTTTTGTATTCAAGACACGTATACGTAGTGACAAATTTAACAATGAGTTCATGATTTTTACAGAATTCAGTGTTATTTTGTCAAATCCTATATACTTGCGTGTCTGTGCAAAAAAGCATATATATATATATATATATATATATATATATATATATATATATATATATTTAGGACCACGTTCTTAATTCAGATTTCATAGCATCTAAATTGTAGGCCACTGCATATACGGTATACCCATTGTTTGTAAGTTAAATTTACCCTTTCGTTCATATTGGGAAATGTGATAAGCAAAGGGGAAAAAAAGAAGAGAAAATTAAAGAAAGTGCAAGTAAGTTTGGTCATGTAGTGACGACAATTGCGTGTTAATGCACTCCACCTTAGCAGTCTTTTCTTAATCAGTTGTCACATGGGGAAAAGGTCCGTTTCGTGAGAAGATAGTCTTACCCTAATACAAATATTAATAATTGTTTTACACAATTTGAATTTGTGACCTATAAATCACATAAAAATAATTTTACCGTTGTTTCAAGACTCCCCTTTCACAGAGGGATACTTCTCATTTTGAATATTGTGTACGGGTGAAACCGAGCCCATGGGAAACCTCGATTTTCGATGAAGTAAATAGAGGAAGAGACGTGATTGTAAGGAATCAGAATCGAGGCAAGGAGCCCCTCGAGCCGGGGTCCAAGCAAAACGTCTGTCCTCGGGAGTATCGAGGCCACGATCCCCATGATCGGTTCGAACCCCAAAAATCATGGAGGGCATTACCAGATAATCGAGCATGACCAACAAAAGGTCGTGATATCCGTGACCAGCCGGATGTCACAGCGTGCATCTCGGCACGTATCGGCAGAAAACCGGCGATTAGTTAAACGGAAGATTTTTACCTTTTGTGAAATTACACTTAGGGTAAGATTCCCCTACTACATAAAGGGGGTCTGATTATTCATTAGACACACTGTAACACGCATATCAAGGCAATATATTCTTATTTTCTCTGTTATTCAAAGTTCTTACTTTTGTTCATCAATTCCTCAATAACGTGAGCCCGGAATCGAATGCAGGCATTTCATTAAGCTATTACTAAGTGCGAGATCACTCCTTTTAATTGGTTTGATAATTTATTACGTCATTTATCTGTTTAATCTAACTTAATTTATCATTTGTATTGAATTAACCCACGTATCCTTAAAACCACTTACAAATTTAATTGTTATCCATTTTTTAAGGTAAACGGTTTGGCGCCCACCGTGGGGCTAAGGATAATAGTGGCAATTTGATACAAATTTTTATAACATACTCTATTTTACACTTGTTCTTTGAGCTTTTAATTTCAGGTCAAATTAAAAATGTCGAACTCCCAATCTGCCCATTTGAACGTGGATGATGAGTCCGGCCACCATGGCGAAAACAACAATGTGGTACCCAGTAACGAGGTGCCCCCTTCTGACCCCAACAGAGTCCCAGTTGCTTATCCGATCGATACCAACTCACACATGGCTATCGAAGCAAACTTTCCCACTGACCCCGAAAACAGCATTCGCGTGGGAGTCCGGTCAATAGCCCGGAGTATATACGACAGCGAAGGTGATGGGATCAACTTGCGTGTGATCTTCAAAATGTTACAGGCTCAATAGGAAGTGATAGCCCAGTTGCAGAACCAAAGCCGAGCCCTCAGCATAGTTGAGCCCGAATCGTCCCGGAAAAATGCTCGCATAAATGAACCAGCCACAAAAAGGTAGAGTGAAGCAGAACCCGGGATGAACCCCGAGATAATGAAGATGCTTGAGAAACTGACAAAACGGGTAGAATCGGGAGAAAACAAAATCGAAACAACCGACAATGGAGATTGAAGGGGTAATGGGTCCGGACGTAACACTGAGTGAAGTGAAAGAAGAAGCGACCGAGGTCATAATAACCGGGGACTCATAAGCAAAAACGGTTTTGACAGACCCATCGGGTCTAAGGAAGCACCAAGGTTATCGGAGTAAAATTTCAACGTCGATGCTGCTGGCATCGTATCAGCCATCAGACGCATCAAAGATACTAAGTGGCCTCGACCGTTATAATCCGATCCTGCCCAAAGGGATCCCAACCTAATGTGTAAATATCATGGCACTCACGACCACAAAACCGAAGATTGCCGACAACTGAGAGAAGAAGTAGCCCGGTTATTCAATAACGGACACCTCCGAGAATTTTTGAGTGATCGAGCCAAAAATTACTTCAGGAACAGAGACTCCAACAAGCAGATTGAGCAAGAGGAGCCTCAGCACGTCATCAATATGATCATTGGTGGAGTTGACGTACCCCAAGGGCTGATGTTAAAGCGCACTAAAGTGTCTATTACAAGAGAAAAATGGACTCGAGATTATGTACCGGAGGGAACCGTATCTTTCAACGATGAGGATGCTGAAGGCATCGTGCAACCACAAAATGATGCACTGGTAATATCTGTACTCATAAATAAATCTCAAGTTAAGCGTGTATTAATAAATCCAGGTAGCTCGGCCAATATTATCAGATCGAGGGTCGTGGAATAGCTGGGTCTACAAGACCAAATTGTGCCTGCAGTCCGAGTTTTAAATGGGTTTAACATGGCATGTGAGACCACTAAAGGGAGATAACTCTGCCGGTAAACACTGCTAGAACTGTTCAAGAAATAAAGTTCTATGTGATCGAAGGAGATATGAGATACAATGCTCTGTTCAGGAGGCCTTGGGTTCACAACATGAGGGCAATACCCTCGACACTACATCAGGCATTGAAATTCCCCACACCGGGAGGGATCAAAATAGTTTACGGAGAGCAACCGACTGCAAAAGAGGTATTTGTGGTCGATGAGGTGGTCCCGATATCCGCTCTCTCGACATTAATGAACCCGAGTTTGGTCATCAAGGAAGAAACCAAATAGAAATCATCGACACCGGCCCCGACCGAATCAAAAAAGTAGGGGCCGGGTGAGGAGGACAATTACGAAGTCCTTAGGTCTTTCATAACCCCTGACAATTCCGATGCCACCAAGTCAACAGTTGAGGAGCTGGAACAAGTCATATTGATCGAGAACCTATCCGATCGGAAGGTATACATGGGCACGGGGCTTACTCCCATGCTCAAGAAAAAATCATTGAATTCCTTATAGCTAAAATAGATTATTTCGCTTGGTCCCATCTTGACATGATAGGGATCCCGCAGGAAATAACTACTCACAAGTTGAGCTTAGATCCGAAGTTTCACCGGTTAAACAGAAAAGGAGGCCTCAGTCCGAAGTCAAGTACACATTCATCAAACAAGAGGCATCCAAACTCCTTAAAATAGTTTCCATTCTGGAAGTTAATTACTCAGACTGGTTAGCAAATGTAGTGGTAGTGCCTAAAAAGGTAAATACATTAAGAATGTGTGTAGACTATAAAGACTTGAACAAGGCATGTCCTAAGGACTCTTTTTCTTTGCCTAACATCGATCGCATGATCGATGCGACGGCCGGCCACGAGACACTCAGCTTTCTCGATGCCTATTCCGGGTACAACCAGATCCGGATAGATCCGGGCGACCAGGAAAAGACTTCCTTCATCACTAAATACGGCACCTACTGTTATAATGTAATGTCATTCGAACTAAAAAATGTTGGTGCCACTTACCAACTCCTAGTAAGTCGGATGTTCGAAGAGCAAATATGAAAATGAATGGAGGTTTATATTGACGACATGTTAGTTAAGTCCCTGCGAGCAGAGGACCATTTGAAACATTTGCAGGAAACCTTCAACATACTAAAGAAATATAATATGAAGCTAAACCCACAGAAATGCTCATTCGGAATTGGGTCCGGGAAGTTCCTTGGATTCATGTTGTCCAACCGGGCAATCGAGATCAATCCCGACATGATCAAGGCCATAGAAGACATCACCGCGGTGGACAATATCAAGGCCGTTCAAAGACTAACCGGGTACATAGCTGCCTTGTGTTGATTCATTTCAAGGTCCATCGATAAGAGCCATCGGTTCTTCTTGTTATTGAAGAAGAAGAATAACTTCTCGTGGACTCCGGAGTGCCAGCAAGATTTGGAAGAACTCAAACGGTATCTTTCGAGTCTGCCTTTACTTTATACTCCGAAGCCAGACGAGCAGGTGTACCTGTATTTAGCGGTATCCGAAATAGTGGCAAGTGGAGTCTTAGTTCGGGAAGAAGAAGGTACGCAATTCCCTATATATTATGTTAGCAGGAATCTAGGTGAGGCCGAAACGAGGTATCCTCACCTAGAGAAATTGGCGCTTGCTTTGCTAAGCGCCTCCAGGAAGTTAAGGCCATATTTTAAATACAATCCTATATGTGTCGTGACTACTTACCCATTTAGGAATACAATGCACAAACCCGAGCTCTCGAGACAATTGGCCAAATGGGCCGTGGAAATTAGTGGGTACGATATTGAATATCGATAGCGAACCATAATCAAATCTCAAATTTTGGCAGACTTCGTGGCTGATTTCTTGCTGGCCTTAATACCCGAAGTCGAAAAGGAATTATTGTTAACCTCGAGGACCTCTTTGGGGATCTGGACCCTCTTTATGGATGGTGTTTCGAACGCAAAGGGGTCCGGACTCGGTATCTTGTTGAAGCCGCCCACATGTAACGTGTTTAGGCAATCTATTAGAACTGTGAAATTGACTAACAATGAGGCCGAGTATGAGGCCATGATTGCAGGTCTCAAACTGGCTAAAAGCCTAGGGGCCGAGGTGATCGATGCTAAATGTGATTCCCTCCTTATGGTGAATTAAGTCAATGGGACGTTCGAAGTGAAAGAGGAACAAATGCGAAGATACCTGGATAAACTACAGGTAACACTACATCGATTCAAGGAGTGGACCCTGCAACATGTACCCCGGGATCAAACCAGCGAAGCCGATACTCTAGCTAACTTGGGGTTGTCGGTTTATGATGATGAATTCAACTCGAGAACGGTCGTACAACTCATAGAATCGGTAGTGGAAGAAGGCCACGCCGAGATAAACTCGACAAGCTTAACCTGGGACTGGAGAAACAAGTATAGAGATTGCCTGAAGATCGGGAAGCTGCCATCAGATCCTAAAGAATCGAGAGCTCTGCGCACGAAGGCGGCCAGGTTTAGCCTGTCCGAGGATAACACCCTATTTAGAAGAACGTTCGATGGCCCACTCGCCATATGTCTGGGACCGGGAGACATATGGCTGGTGAGCTACTGCATTCGGTCTTGTCACCTTGGCCATTCATGAAATGAGGAATGGACATTGTCGGTCCCCTGTCATGGGCACCCGGTAAGGCTCAATTTATATTATTTATGATTGACTATTTTTCTAAATGGGTTGAAGCTCAGGCATTTGAGAAAGTGAGTAAAAAAGAAGTCATTTATTTTATATGGGACCATATAATATGTAGGTTCGGAATGCCGGCCGAGATCATATGTGACAACGGGAAGCAGTTCATCGGCAGTAAGGTAAGCAAATATTTCGAGGACCATAAGATTAAAAGGATCCTTTCAACACCCTATAACCCTAGTGGGAACGGGCAGGCGGAATCTACAAACAAGACCATACTCCAAAACCTTAAGAAGAGATTGACCGACGCTAAAGGAAAATGGAAGGAAATTTTGCCCGAAGTCCTGTGGGCATACCGTATGACCTCAAAGTCTAGTACTGGGGCCACCCTATTTTTGTTGGTCTATGTTTCCGAAGTGCTAATATCGGTCGAGGTAGGAGAACTGAGTTTCAAGTTCTAATATACGACCGAAGAGTCAAACGGTGAGGCCATGAGCACGAGCTTGGAACTATTGGATGAGAGGCGCGAGGCCGCCTTCGTCCGGTTGGCCGCCCAGAAATAATGGATCGAAAGGTATTATAACCAGAGAGACAACCTCCAACACTTTAATATCGGAGACTTAGTGTTAAGAAATATGACACTAAACACCCGAAACCCGAACGAAGGAAAGCTGGGACCGAATTGGGAAAGCCCTTATCGAATTATCGAGATTACCGATAAAGGTTCGTACAAACTCGAAGCAGGGAACCGTGAGAAACTACCGAACAACTAGAACGTAACCTACTTAAAATGATACTACTGCTAAGGTACAACCCCATTCATTTTTTTTTTACATATATTGCAAATTATACTAACACTTGTAGGATATAGTCAAAGGATGATGTAGTTGTTAGGCGTGAAAGCATGCGTTGCACTCTTTTTCCCTTGAATTGGTTATGTCCCAAATGGGTTTTCCGGCAAGGCTTTTAATGAGGCAACAGTGGATCGTGCTAACTTAGAATCCAAGACCAGTTATGAACCGGAGTCGATGGTCACATCAGCAGTATCAGAGCCATCTCGACGATCGATCTTGAAAAATGGGGGCCATCACCCTCGGGTAATGATTTTTAACATGGAAGAAAACTTTGTGCTTGAACAGTCTAGGCTCGGTAGATAGAATTTATTGTAAGGGCCAAACAGTCAAATGAACCGTGCCTGTATAGACCACCTAAGCCATAATACGAAACTTGTACACACTTACCATCTTGTATATTCCGCATAGGAATGAAAGAATGTTTCTACCTTGTAGATACATATTTTGTCCCTTAAGACTATTACATTCTGTTCCTTAAGGATATCGAGCCCAAGGGCCGCTTCTATCTGGATCCAAAGGATCACCCCCACTCGGGGACTGTCGTCCAAGACAAACCCGGACGACTCGGGATATCGAAGCCCGGAGGCACAAAGGCCTATTAGGCAGTGGCTAAACATAAAAGGCTATGGCCACCCCCACTCGGGGACCATCATCTAAGGCAAGCTCGAACGGCTCGGGCTATCGAAGCCTAGAGGTGCAAAGCCTATTAGGCAGTGCCTGAACTTAAAAGCCTACGACCACCCTAAAAATGGCTCAGAGATGTCCGAAGCTAGTAATCAAAATATAAGGCCTTCAAAATTTCAAGCCGATTCAAAGGTTACCCTCGGCAAAATTATACTCTAAAAACATCTAAACAAACACTTTGGGAAAAGCTTCCAGTCATATCGAGCTCCCACAAGTTTCAAATAAAACTTACATCGAAAATAAGTCTTGTTCGGACCTCCGAACAACAACTTATTACTACGTTTTATTCCGTGCTAAAGAATTTGAAATCTTTGCAATTGTAAAAAGAATGCTGAAGGTAATAGACTTGAAAATTGCCAAGAGAAAAAAGAACTTTGTATATATACATCCCAAAATGTCTTTACAAAGGCTAATGAAAACGACCTCAACAAAATAAAAGTACAAAATGCAGACAAAAATTCCTAAGGCACCTATGCTTGATCTTTACCAGAACCCGCCTCTTCACCAGAGCCGTTGGGGTCTTCTCCATCCTCGGGTTTGCCGGAGCCCTCAGAGCATTCTTTATCCTCGGGCACAACCAACTTCTTCGCCTCAACCTCGAGCATTTTTGATCTCGGTTGAAAAGTCAAAACCACAGGTATGGATCACCTCGAGGGTCTCCCTTCGAGAAAACCGCTTCACGTACTCAACAGTAACTTTCAGACGGGCCTCGACTGCCTCAACACTAGCCCTATACTGGGCCACCATCTCTTCAGCGTCGGCCCTGGTTGTCTCCGACTCAGACCTTGCTATTTTAAGCTCCTTGCCAAGGGCATCCCGTTCATCAATAGTGGATCCTAGTTGAGCTTGGAGGTCCTCATTTTGTCGAGCCTGTGCATCGGATTTCTCTTTCGCCACTTGGAGTTGGACCTTTACCGATGCTAGATGCTCTTGGGCGGTCTCCTTCTCTGAAGCTAGTCGGTCGATTCTTTCCTTCCAGACATCGGCCATTGCCTGGACCTCATTCATTTTAGCCCGGAGCTGGTCGATCCGGTCAACCTTCTGCTGGACCTGCGAGGTTTGATCGTTAGTCGCAATGGCTAAGTCATCATCGCTAACTTCAAAAAACAATTCCTGTTCTACCAGGTCGGCATACTCCTTTTGAGCCGCATCCAACTCGGCCCGGAGATTCTTGATAGCTTCTTCGTGTTGCTCGCTGAGAAGCTTATACGTTTCCTTCTTCTCGGTGAGCTCCCTGGCCTCAGCCTCAAGCTAATTAACCTCAGCCCGGTATCGGAGAAAACTTTCGTGATGGAGTACTGAGGCCTGCAAAAAGATAAAAAAGAGAAGACGTGAGAAATATCAAAAACTAAGTTGGAAGATGGAAGAACGTGATGATGCCTTACCCAGTTCAGCGACTGCTGCGCTTCATTGAACAAGCACGACACATCCACCTCGTTCATTTTTGCCTGGTCTTCTTCGGTTACCAGGCACCGGAGGTAGCTCACCACTCCAACGGGGGTAGAAAGAACTTGGGCATCCTCCAGGATGGTGATGATTATTGACCTCTTACGGTCGGGATCCATGTTCGGGGCGGGGAACTGGTTGATTAATTTTGGGCTCGAGTTCAGCCTGCCGACCTCTGAAGATGGGTCTTTCCTCGGCACCTCCAAGTCACCCAACCTGGAGAAGTCTTCCAAAGCGGTCGAATCTACACCTTTAAAAAAAGAACGAAGGGGATCGTCCGCTCCATGGGCCCCTTCGTTAGATAACTCCTTCACCGCTCGGGTTTCATCAAACATGGATTCGGTGAATGAAGGAGACCCTAGAATATCTATGACACCGGGCGGACCAGAGTCGACGTCTCGATAAGTCTCAGTCCTTATCTCTACATCGGTTTCCCCATCTTGAGGGGGATCAGCCCCATTATTTCCCCCTCGGCTGCCGCCCGCTCTTCGAGAGAGGTCGGCTTATAAAAATATCATCTTCCTCGGGCTCGTCCCTGAGTTGGAAAAGTGAGTCTGAGTGGGGTGCTCGGGAGATAGAACTCTCTTTTGGCTTATGGGCCAACCTTCTTCTTGGCTTCTTCTTCTCTGAGCTCGGGGAACTCTGAGCCTTCCTTTTCTTCTTCTCTCCTGCTATGGCCCTGAGCTGCTCCAAAGCGGAAGGATCAATAGACAGGTCCTCATCCCCTACTAAAGGCCTAAGCTAAATGGTCTTAGGAAAGCCTGCGAAAAGAAAAGAGAGGGAATGAGAATACGGTGCTGAAAAAGGGGCCTAATGTTTCTTATTCGGGAAAGAGATCTTATCGTGAGAATGGTATCCTCCTAATGGCCCTTCGAGAGTTTGCGCGATGTGCGCTCAAAATAAGACATCTACGAACAAGTGCCCTCGATCCGCTCCTTGAGCCGAGGAATGGCGTTTGGGACTCGAGCAACAGCTGCATCACCGCAAATACTGGTGAGAAAAAAGGAGATAAATGTAAAATTGACATTTAAAGGAACGTTATGCTTACGCGATATATTCCACTTCTCGGGCTTGAGAATGTGGCTTTGCTAGCCTGGCGTATGAGCTTTATCAGTCCCCCTCGGAAGATTCAGGGACTGTACAACAGAGTAGATGATCGATGGTGAACCGGCAGGAATCGATTTTGTTCACGAAGTATCGAATGAGGATTACGATCCTCCAAAGAGACGAGTGGATCTGACCGAGGCATATTTCATACCTCTTATAGAAGTCCAGAATAACCGGGTCCACCGGGCCTAGTGTGAAGGGATAAGTGTAAACACTCAGATACCCCTCCACATGAGTAGTAATGGCGTCCTCGGGCACGGGGATTACTTCGTCTTTATCCGCCTAGCCACAGTCCGTTCGAACCGCATAAAGGACCTCTTCGGTGATGGAGCATATGTACCTAGATACCGCCTCACATCGGCCTTGCACCGATAAGGGCTTTTCGACCTTAAAATCATCCGCGATCGAGCACCCCCAGGGACGAACATTTTCAAGGGAGGCTCGGGAGCTGGTTCATTGGTAGCCGCGCCCGGAGCGGTTCTCTCAAGGACGAACACATCGGGAGTAGTCTCCTCGACTTTGACGGTCGATTGTGAAGAATAGGAAGCAACTTTTTTGGGGAACAGTTTTGGAAGTTTTAGCCATTGATATCTGAAAATGTTTTGAAAAATATGAAGAAAGGTTGGGAGATGAAAGGTAAAAGCTTTACTGAGAAAGTCAAGTGCACTAGTTTGGATAGAAAATAAGTAGAAGCTTGCAATTTACTTAGGAATCTCGAAGAACGGAGGTAAAAATGTTAGAGTATGAAGAAGGGCGATGATATCCTGAAGACTCGAAGGTAGAAGCTTGATCACAAGGTAAAAAGTGAATGAAGGAGGGGAGTATTTATAGAGGCTTGGTGTAGGCTTGGTGTCGTTTCACATCCAGGGACGACCCGGCGATGGCTGACACACGTTTAAAGTCATAATGACGCGACTGACGGGACTATTCGGATTCTTTGTCGTTTCTGTCATGACGTATTGAAGAAGGAATCGAAGTGCACATATCATTTCTCATCATTTTCGTAAACTTACTCACCGAGAAACGATAGGAACTTAAGATCCACCAAACTGTATAGATAACCTGGTTCTCTATCAGTTCCCACAGAATACACATAGTAAGAGATAAGTAAATGACACAGCAGAGTTTTACATAGAAAACTTCAAACTCACAGGATTAAAAATCACGACCTATACTTGTAGGATTTCAACTTCACTAACCGAGCAACTTTTAAATTACAACCTATTGTAACCTAGGAATTAAACTCTCAATCCCTCACTCACTTGTAATAACTCTATTACAAGCCTCTTTGTAATAACTCTATTACAAAGCTCACAACTTGACTAACTCTAACCAAGACACAAACACAAGGTTTATGATTTTACAAATGATTTCCTGCACAATGCTTCTAGCTAAGCTAAGTAGGAATTACAAGTAAATCACTCTAACAAAGGTGCAACATAACTAAGGACATATAATAACACAATGATGGAAACTGATCCTTCGTTATGTTGTTCTTTGTTCTTGAAGCCTGGAAGTCACTTACAGGATGGCAACATACTTGAGAGGAAACTTGATTAATTCTAGAATGTGCAAGTATGTGTTTTCTTCATTGATTCATGTTAATACTATCCAAGTGATGTCACTTGGATGATGCAAGTAATATCCGGTACAAGGCATTCCCCATAAAGTGGCTGCTGCACTGTTCACACTGTTGCATGTGTGCAGAGGACCAATTGCAGTGGCTTTACAACAGTGAGCAGTTGATTGGTATAGTCAGTAAGGGAACTGATGTCCATCTGTTCCCTCTGTCGTCTCTTTGACTCTGATTGTTGGAACTTGTGCCCGACTTGAGACTTATTGTTCTTGAGCACTTTGAGGATGTGTAACAGGTTCCATATTTGGTTCTTATCATTGAGTTTGTTAGATCATCAAAACATAACAGGGCACATAACCTATCAATTTTCCCCTTTTTGATGATGAAAAACTTGTAATTGAAGTTCCCCATAAGAACCAGAGTACCATACATATTTCCTGTATTCCCCCTAAACTTGTTCCCCCTCAATTAATCTTCCCACTTTTGGCATCATAAAAAAAATCAGTTACTAGTAATAAGCATAAAGAAGTCTATCATGGTTAACTCATGCCATATGTGTGTACACAGACATGACTAAGAACAGAGCATAAGAGCAAAGCATACATAGTAAAAGGATGAGATATTTATTAATTTAAAAATAAAAAGGGAGCAGAATTAGCAGTACCATTTGTTACATAACCATCCACAAAATGAAACAACAGAAAAAGTACCAACCACTAAACACATCAAAACAAAAGGACAAAAACAGAGGACAGACAACTTTGAACTGGACATTGGGAAGGGGACGATTTTAAGGAGCACTAGAAGGGGGAGACAGAGATGAAGAGACAAGAGTTCGAAGGAGAATATCCATTCTGGCATTTGCATATATTTTCTCGTTGAGCAGCCACTCCTTCAGGTCCTCGACCTGTTTCCCGAGATCTGCATTTTCCTTAGATAAACGGGCAACCTTTGTGCCTTGTACACTGCTGGAACCAGGTGCCTCCTGAGCCTGACTAAGTTGTCCCTCAAGAATAACATTCTGTGCCTTCAACTTCCTTATCTCTTCATTGGCAACATTTTGAGCCTTAATCAGTTGAGAGATAGTGGAATTTCTACCAACCCCTCCTTTCTTATCAATACACTCACACTCTTCTAATGTGGTCTTGGAGAAGGTTTGCTTGCGAGTACCCACTGTAGCTATCCACAAAGGGACTTTGAAGAGGTTAAATGCCTTAGTAAGTAAGAACCCTTAGGGCAACCCATGATTACCATCCTTAAAATCTTTCACTTTCTTCATGTACTCAATCATGATACCCGGCAGATTGATAGTGGAGTAAGCATCCAGTGCTTCCATGAGGAACAAGTCTGCTCGTGACATAATGGAACACCTTTCTGCGCGTGGGAGCAAAACCTTGTTCACCATCTCAAACAACAGTTGGTAAACTAGAAGGAAGGCCTTCTTATGTACCCGTTCCCCTTGCTGTACTACTCTTCAAAATGGCATTTTCTGAAATTTGGAGAACAAGTCCCCTAAATGGATGATATTTCGCCAGTAGGCACTCCCAGAATTGTTCCCAACACAGCCTCATCCATCACAAAGTCAACACCATTCATCTTTAGGCAGATGTTGTCATCTTCTACCGTGAACATGTCTGCATAGAAACTGCGCACCTCTGCCTCATACACCTTAGGACTCTTATTAGTGAACAAATGTGTCCACTCACAGAAATCAACCAGTTGGCGCATCCCTGTCAGGTCAAGAATATCAGGAGCAATTGTTCTGCCCCACAACACCTTCTGGTTTCTCAGGTTTTCTCTTCATTCATCCTTGGGCACACCCACCTTGGCCTTCTTGGAGGAACCTGGTTCCTCATTGACACCAGCCTTCCTTTTCACAGACTTTCTCACACTTTTCTCTTTCTCTGGAGATTTCTCAGACAATTTCTCAAACACTATTTCACCAGACTTTTCAGACACCTTCTCACCAGACTCTTCTACCTCAACATTGCTAACTTCCATCATTTTCACAGATGACTCCCTCCTAGGTCTTGGAACTGTGGGTTTCTTAGAGGACTTACGAATTAAGGAACTAGGTTCCTCATTCACCTCTTCATCAACATCAACAACAAGTGCTGGAGGCACTTCTTACTCATTCACCAGCTTTCCCCCTTTCACCAACCTCCTCATTTTCTTCGCTTTATTATTTTTCTTCAGAACAGTTTCAAGGGCCTCCTTCTTTTGCAACCTAGTAGTGGGTCTTTTAAAAGTAGGCGCATTGGGAATTGCTTTTCCACTTTGAGCAGCAATGAAGCTTGCTATAGGCATATCATCATAGTCTTCCTCACTATTTTCCTCTTCAGATAGAGATCTTATCTCAGGAATGACAAGTTTAATGGCTCAACATCAAAGTGACGAGAGGGAGCAGGATCAGTACTGACCTGTGGCTCTTTTGTAGAGCATGGATTTTCATCCCAAGTAGGAACATAGGGCTCCTCTTGAGCGGAGGGAACATATCCCTCATTAGTTTCCCCAGTAGTACTATCAGGTGCTAGACTTTTAAGAGGCACCAGTTCCCTACTCTCTTCCGGATGACCTTTACCTTCCCCCTGAGACCCAACAGTCTCATTAACATCCTCACAACCACTAACCAAAACACCCTCAGCAGCAATTAATGACATATTCTCAATAACCTTTTGTTCATTTACCCTCAAAGTATGTTCAAATGACACAAGAGAAATGTTACCTGTGGAGTTGGTAACGTTCAAATCAAAGCTTGGAATGGTCGTTGCTGAACCGTCACTGCCATAGACTATAGTCTTTGGGGCTTCAGCACTCTCTTCAACTATCAGACTAGAAAATACACCAAAGTCCTCCAACTGCTGCTTGATCCACAACAAGAGGCAACAGACACATACTCAGCTTCTGCAATGGAAAGAGCCACTGAGTTTTGTTTCCTCATGCCGCATGAAATTAGACACGATCCTAGAAAATGTGTTATGCCAGACATGCTTTTTCTATCCACCAGATAACCAGCATAATCAGTGCCAGCATACCGAATCAAGTCGAAATTGTCTCTTGAAGGGTAGTAGAGAACCAGGTCCTGCGTTCCTTTGAGATACCTTAGAATTCTCTTGGCGGCCTTCAGATGAGATTCCTTTGGATTAGATTGAAACCTAGCACATAATCCTACGCTGAATACGATATCTGGTCTGCTTGTTGTGAGATACAAGAGTGACCCAATGATACCTCTGTACATGGTCTCGTTCACAAGAGAACCAGGTTCATCCATGTCCAGACGAGTGGAAGTGGCAATAGGAGTATCAATGATCTTTGAACTTTCCATCTCAAATCTCTTTAGAAGCTCTTTAATGTACTTCTGCTGACTTATCATTATGCCCTTAGGAGTTTGCTTAACTTGCAGACCCAAGAAGAAATTCAATTCCCCCATCATGCTCATTTAAAACTCACTTCCCATGAGCTTTGCAAACTTTTCACACAGATAATCGTTTGTTGCACCAAAGATGATGTCGTCAACGTAGACTTGCACAATGAGCAGGTTCCTCCCCCGTTTCTTCAAAAATAGGGTGTTATCAATTTTTCCTCTTGTAAAGCCATTTTCTAGGAGGAATTTGGACAACCTTTCATACCATGCACGAGGAGCCTGCTTCACCCCGTATAAAGCCTTGTTAAGTTTGAATACATGCTCAGGATGCTCATGACATTCGAAGCCAGGTGGTTTTTTGGCGAAGACTTCTTCTTTTAGATATCCATTTAGAAATGCACTTTTGACATCCATTTGGAACAATTTGAATTCCATATGAGATGCAAAGGCAATGAGGATTTTGATGGCTTCCATTTGAGCAACCGGAGCAAAAGTTTCAATCCCTTCCTCTTGATTGTAGCCTTGAACTACTAACCTTGCCCTGTTCCTTGTTGTGTTTCCAAACTCATCAAGTTTGTTTTTAAATACCCACCTAGTTCCTATAACAGTTCTATCAGCAGGTCGAGGAACCAGGTGCCATGCGATGTTCCCCTCAAATTGATGGAGTTTATCTTGCATATCAGTAATCAGTCAGCATCTTTCAATGCTTCATTGATATTTAGGGCTCAATTTGAGAGAGAAAGGCCGAGAAGGCAAGTGAGTTTCTTGACTTTGATCTAGTTTGAATCCCTGAGTCAAGAGGAGTGATCACATTTTGAAGAGGGTGTGAACTTTTGTGCTTCCAGTTAGACACCTGAATCTCATTGTGAGAGGATCCGGGTTCTTCTGAATGTGATCCATTGTTGACATGAGTCCCGCTTCTCAGCTCAACATCTGGGGTTCCTTGCACAACATCAACAACTTTGTTCTCAACTTCAGTTATTGTGATTGAGGGACCCTACATCAGTTGGAGATACAGCTGCACCATCTTCATTTGATTCCTTGACACGACTCATCATGTCAGCCTTTCCATTTTCCATATCAATGACTTCACCAGGAACCGTTGACTGCTCTCTGTCTTGATCAATCTTATCATGTGAATCTTTCCCACATAGGTGGTGTGATTCATCAAAGATCACATGTATGTTTTCCTCAATACATTGAGTTCTTTTGTTGTAGACTTTGTAGGCTTTGCTTTGTGATGAATAACTAAGAAAGATTCCTTCATCACTTTTGGCATCAAATTTTCCAAGTGCTTCCTTGCCATTGTTGAGGACAAAACATTTACAGCCAAATGTCCTTAAATGTGTTAGCTTGGGTTTCCTCCCGTTTAGCAGTTCATACATGGTTTTGTTTAGAAAGGACCTGATTATGCACCTATTCACCAAGTAGTATGTAGTGTTAACTGCTTCTGCCCAGAAACTTCTTGCAACGCCACTGTCAATCAGCATTGTCCTTGCCATGTCTTCAAAAGTCCTATTTTTCCTCTCCACAATACCATTTTGTTGAGGTGTTCTTGGAGCTAAAGAATTATGACTTATGCCATTTTCAACACAGAATTCGTCGAATTTTGCATTATCGAACTCTGTGCCGTGATCAGATCTTATCACACAATATTATGGCTCATTTTCTCTTGGATCTTCTTCACAAAAGCAGTGAACACTGGAAAAGTTTCATCCTTGGTTATGAGGAACAAGGTCCAGGTGTATCTAAAATAGTCGTCCACTATAACAAAAATGTACTTCTTTCCTCCTCTACTCGGCACCCTCATAGGTCCACACAGATCCATATGGAGGAGATCAAGTGGCCTTGAGGTGATAACTTCCTTTTTAGGCTTGAAGGAGGACATGACATGCTTCCTTTTACACATGCATTACACACCTTGTGATCTTTGAAGCTTGACTCAGACAGGCCACGAACCAGGTCCTTCTTGACCAATTTGTTAAGCAACATAAAACTTGCATGACCCAATCTTCTGTGCCATAGTTCAGCATCATCATCAACAACACTTAGACATGTGAGATCCCCATTTTACAAGGACTCAAAATCAGCAACATAAATATTTTTGTATCTCTTTTCCATCAGGACCACTTCACCAGTCACAAGATTTGTGACTGTGCAGTTTTTTGACACAAATTCCACTTTGTTTCCTTTGTCACAGATTTTGGAAACACTCAGTAGGCTATATTTCAAGCCATTCACATAATACGTATTTTCAATTGAGTGGGTGAGTATCTTTCCAATTCTTCCTACTCCCAGAATGTATCCTTTTTTGCCATTGCCAAAGGACACACTCCCTCCTTGCAGGGCTTCGAGTGAAAGAAAATCATTGATGCTTCCAGTCATGTGCTTGGAACAACTACTATCCATGTACCATTTTTGGCTGCTTCCTTTCACTACTTCCTCATCATCATCAGATTTTGCCATCAAGGCAAAGATAGAGTCATATTAAGCTGCTTCACTTTCAACTGCCATCATGGAGGTATCACCTTGTGCATTATCTTCTCCAGATTGGCTGGAAGAATCTCCCCATGTAGCAAGAGCTTGTTTCACAATATTGTCAGCGACTTCTTTTCTCTTGAATCGCTTGTCAGGAACCGGGTTCCTCTTGGCTGCTTTGTATGTGTTGTGCTTGTAATGGTCTTTATTGAGGAGAGGATAGTTCTTGATAAAGTATCCTGACTTTCCACATTTATGACATAATTCATACCCTCTTGGTTTGTTGGAGTTGCCCCTTTTTGAAATACCTCCATTCCTGCGAACTATTATCTGAAATCGCTTTGTCAGATAAGCCATATCAGCATCCTCACCACTTGAGTCATTGTTATCTGCCTTGAGGACCAGGTTCTTCTCCTTTTTGGGCTCTCTTTTTTCATGGTCCTTCTTCTTCTTCATTTCAAAAGTTTTCAGATTACCAATGAGTTCATCAATGGTCAGCTTTTGCAGATCCTTTGCCTCTGTGATAACAGTTACTTTGCTTTCCCAGGAACCAAGTAATACACTAAGTATTTTCTTGACAAGTTTGTTCCTTGGAATGATCTCTCCTAGAGAATGTATCTCATTGATGATGGAGGTGAATCGAGTGTACATGTCCTGAATGGATTCATCATCCTTCATCCTGAAAAGTTCATACTGAGTGGTGAGCATGTCGGACTTCGACTGATTGACTTGAGTTGTTCCTTCGTGTGCCATGTGGAGAGCTTCCCAGATCTCCTTGGCTGATTGACAGGCAGAGATCCTGTTATATTCGTCTGGTCCAATACCACAGACGAGGATTTTTTTTGCTCGAAAGTTCTTCTCTATAGCTTTGCGGTCAGCATCATTGTATTCCTTCCTTGTCTTGGGAACTGTCACTACTGGTTTGCCAGAGGTATTCATAAGGACTAAGGGTCCATCGCAAATAACATCCCAGAGCTTTGAATCTTCATCCATGATAAAATCATGCATCCTTGTCTTCCACCATCCATAGTACTGTCCATTGAATCTTGGTAGTCTCTAGGTTGATTGATCTTCTTTAAAGGTTGGTGGAGCAGACATTTGGATCCTTTTTAGGTGTTAGCCAGATAGAAAGAACATGCTCTGATACCAATTGATAGGAACTTAGGGTCCACCATACTGTATAGAGAACCAGGTTCTCTATCAGTTCCCACAGAATACACACAGTAAGAGATAAGTAAATGACACAACAGAGTTTTACGTGAAAAACTCCCAACTCACTGGATTAAAAATCACGACCTACACTCGTAGGATTTCAACTTCACTAACCGAGCAACTTTTAGATTACAACCTATTGTAACCTAGGAATTAAACTCTCAATCCCTCACTCACTTGTAATAACTCTATTACAAGCCTCTTTGTAATAACTCTATTACAAAGCTCACAACTTGACTAACTCTAACCAAGACGCAAACACAAGGTTTATGATTTTACAAATGATTTCCTGCACAATGCTTCTAGCTAAGCTAAGTAGGAATTACAAGTAAATCACTCTAACAAAGGTGCACAATAACTAAGGACATATAATAATACAATGCTGGAAACTGGTCCTTCATTATATTGTTCTTTGTTTTTGAAGCTTGGAAGTCACTTGCAGGATGGCAACACACTTGAGAGGAAACTTGATTAATTCTAGAATGTGCAAGTATGTGTTTTCTTCATTGCTTCATGTTAATACTATCCAAGTGGTGCAAGCAATATCCGGTACAAGGCATTCCCCATAAAGTGGCTGCTG
The DNA here is from genome assembly GCF_000390325.3 of Nicotiana tomentosiformis. Taxonomy (NCBI): domain Eukaryota; kingdom Viridiplantae; phylum Streptophyta; class Magnoliopsida; order Solanales; family Solanaceae; genus Nicotiana; species Nicotiana tomentosiformis. The sequence goes on from NC_090823.1 coordinate 99,482,823, forward strand.
CACTGTTCACACTGTTGCGTGTGTGCAGAGGAACAATTGCAGCGGCTTTACAACTATGAGTAGTTGACTGGTACAGTCAGCCAGGGAAATGATGTCCATCTGTTCCCTCTATCGTGTCTTTGACTCTGATTGTTGGAACTTGTGCCCAACTTGAGAGTTGTAATTTTTGAGCACTTTGATGATGTGTAACGGATTCCACATCTAATTTTTATCATTAAGTTTGTTAGATCATCAGAACATAACATGACACATAACCTATCGGTAATGATTAGCATACTTTTAGATAAGACTACCAAATTATAGGTGACTATTATATTGGAGTCATGCTAATTACAGTTGCATAAGAGTCTAAGATTTTCTTCAGCAAAGCATTTTAATAGCATTAAATATTTCCTTATAGCAATGGAATCAACTAAGTTTTCCATTATCGTGAGTTTAGCTATAATTGGGATTTGGGACCCCCAATATAAATGAAAAGGTTTCTATTTTCTACCAACACGGGAAAAGTTTGACCAATATGATAAAACTATTAAGAGTAAGATGTATAGGATCCACCCTTAAACAAGGATTTTTGTGTTCGAGTTCCGGAGATGGATAAACTCTACTAGAAATCGCTTTCCCTTTAACGAGCCTTACGCGAGAAATGGTTATAGCCAAGAAAAGGATCTTTACACAAATAATGGATCGAATTCATTATAACTTTTTTTGGGTGAAATTTAAAAATAGCCAAATTTACAAGTGGTAATTGAAAAATAGTTACAGTTTCAAAAGTAATCGAAACTTAGCCACTTTTCATATAAAGATAAATCTGAACAAAAATACTGTTCAAAATCCGAAAAATATTCCAGCATAATATGTTGGAGTTCAAATTTTTTACATGTGAACTTCCTGCATAACATACTGGAATTTCATAATGTGCTAGAGTTCCAACATAATATGCTGGAAGCTCAAACATAGGTGCTCCAATTTCCAGTATATTATGCTGGAACTTTCGGTTTTGCAGCAAAATGATGGCTATTTTTCAATTACTTTACAAACGCTGGCTATTTTTCAATTACCAGTCCGAAAACTGGCTAGCCCGTGCTATTTTAACAACTTTTTCTAACCGGTATATATAGATTATCACAGGAGGATCCCGAATTTAAGCTCTATTGGTTCAACCTTAAGATTCTTAGCGTTGAACCCATTACATTTTAAAAATTATGGGTTCATATCTATTATTTGTTGTGATTGTAGTGAACTTTTACATATAAATTTATGTTACGCGTCGAAAATACTTGGTTTGTGGAACCCGGTACTTTCATGCTGTATCCGCCCCTGTAGATATACACCGATTATATACAGTTATATTCAAAGTCCATTATCTATGAAGTATGCATATATATTATATATCTGCCGGTTATTTTTAATTTAAGCGGCTGGAGAACGACAATTCGGGTTAATTCTTTAAAAAAAAAGAAAGATGGAGAGGTTAATATAAATGAACCTCGAAAGAAAGCCTTAAACATGATTTAACTCTAATAAGTAAAGGTAACGTATTGTACTCAAACAAATTACATAGTATAATTTGGCTTAAATCAAACTTGAGTTATTTTTCCATTTGATTTTCAAGCTTTCTCGATTGATTAGCAAGATTTTATACAATTTTTTTTATCCGACCCTGATTCTTGTTACTGTCCGAGATGAGAAAGACCAGAATTTCCCAGAGAGTACTTTTCCGAAGCTACAACTGCGACACAAACAGGAGTAGGACAAAAAAACTACAGTTATCCTGCTTCCTAGGAGGCTAGACCAAGCAGCAGAGAGTCAATTTGGCAGTTGCCTGCTTAAGAAATCATTAATGGCACTCTTGTTTATAAATGCTGAAGCTGATGCACTTGTTTAGCAGTTGTGGCAGTTGAGGATACTCTTTTCACCATTAATGCTCTTTATATCTTTTACTACTTCCAAATAGAGCATACATTAGTTCAAGCAGACCAAAAAAAATCTTTGCTCCAACTCACAAGTAGGCCATACAACATTTGTTTTTTATATCCTGAGACATATGTCATTGTAGTTTCAAGATTTCATGTTAGACTATTCTTTTACACTATATTTTGGGATATTTAAACTTGGCACTTACTTTGTGTGAACATATTTATATTTTGAAAATTCTTGTAACTCTCTTCTTATATTTATTATTCGAGCGGAATATACAATAAATGTGTTAGTAGCCGCTGCCATGAGGTTGCATCAACCCAAAGTACTAGCATCTTACACTAAAATAACAATATAAGTAAAGTATCTTTCACATATGCATGTATTAGTTAACTATAGTTAAATCGATGTATATTTTTACTTTAATTTTTAACTATTAAGATTAATATATTTATTTTGGTATAAACATCAGGTACAAAAAAAATATTTAGTACTCGATTCATCCAATTTATATGAGGCACTTTTCATTTTGTACAATTTTTAAGAATTTAAATTCATTAATCTATTCTAACTTTAAAGTTTGTTGTGATATGTTCTCCATCAAACAAACTTTTCAACATTTATATTACTAGTATTCTAAATAAGTTAATTAATATTAAACCTTGTATTCAATCAAATATCATCATTTTAAGAGACAAAACGTTGGAGGGTAGAAAAGCTTGTATTTGTACTTGCATGACACACTGGAAAGGAGCATTGAGCATCTAAAGTATCTATATTTAAAGGTTCTTGAAACAACTGTTGGAAATATGAAAATGGAAACATAGTTTTCACAGTATATAATAAGACCTCTGCATCAAAAAAAGTCTGTTACAAGATTTCATGGGAACCCAGTTCAAGGCTGCTCTTTTTCTCTTGTTCTTTTACTCAGTGTTAGCTAAGCAGAACCAACTGAGTTCCAACTTGGAACATCAAGATTTGCTGAATCTCAGGTCATCTTTGGGCATCAGAGCTAGAGATTGGCCAAGAAAATCAGACCCCTGCTCCAATTGGACTGGAATTGGCTGCACCAATGGCAAAGTTACAAGTATAAAGTTAACTGGACTAAGAAGAAGTCACAAAGGAAGTTTGTTTCCGCAGTTTGCTGTTGATTCTTTGGCCAATTTTACTCAGTTGACATCCTTTAACTCATCAGGTTTCATTCTCCTTGGTCCAATTCCAGATTGGTTTGGTCAAAGATTAACTCAGCTCCAAGAACTTGATCTTAGTTCAAGCTCAATTCTCGGTTCACTTCCACCATCACTTGGAAGTTTAAGTAAACTTACTTCTCTATCTTTGTCTAGTAATTCAATTACAGGTACTATTCCTACAGAATTTGGGAAGTTAAGTTCTTTAAAGGCTCTTAATCTTTCTGGTAATTCACTCACAGGTTCAATTCCAAGTTCTTTTTCAGATATTGGGAATCTCACTGTTCTTGATTTGTCTTCAAATTTTTTGTCTGGTCCAATCCCTATTGAATTTGGTTCATTTCATGGCCTTAAGTTTCTCAACTTATCCAATAATAGTCTGAGTTCTTATATTCCTGCTCAGCTAGCAAATCTTTCTCAATTAGTAGAACTTGATCTTGGCTACAATTACTTGTCAGGGTCATTGTCAGAAGATTTATCAAGATTGAGAAATTTAAGGAAATTGTTAATTGGAAATAATGAACTAGAGGGTGCATTGCCTGGTACCTTGTTTTCAAATCTTTCTCAACTGGAGTATATAGTTCTCAGTTGGAATCGATTCGCAGGCGAAATTCCTGATGTTTTGTGGTCATTGTCCCACTTTAGGATTCTTGATATTTCAGGGAACAACTTCACTGGTGTGGTTTCAAATGTTACCTTATTTAGTGCCAATAGTGCTTCATATAACCTTTCAAATAATCTCTTCTTTGGAAATGTGACATTTGATGTTCAGAATTTTCAATCAATTGATCTGTCCAACAACTATTTTCAAGGATTAGCACCAACTATTTCTGGCATTCAAGTTGTGAGTAATTGCTTTACAGGGTCTTTGAATCAGAGGAGTTCAGAAGATTGTCGTAAATTTTATGCTGATAGGGGTCTAGTTTTTGTCAATGGCGGCACCAATGGCACAAGCCAAACTCCAGCAGAAAGACCTTCAAAGAGGGGGCATACGCGCCTTCTTATAATGGTTGGAGTTTTTGGTGGGCTTGGGGTTCTTATGCTTTTGGCATTAGCCATTCTATTGTTTTTGAAGATATGCTACAGAGGAAATTCAAATGAAAGATGCAATTCGAACGTTAGTCCTGTCGTGGAAGGAGATAATCAGGCACCTGTGAAGTTCTCTAGTGAAATATCTGGTTCGGTCGAATCATTTACCTATGAACAGATACTCCAATCCACAAGCAACTTCAATGAAAAAAACCTTATCAAGCACGGTTACACTGGAGACATTTTCCGGGGAATATTGGAAGGCGTTGTTCCCATAGTTATCAAGAAAGTTAGTTTACTTCAGTCTGAAAAAGAATCATACAAGCTGGAGTTGGATTTGTTAAACTGGATAACACACCATAGGTTTGTCCCTTTATTGGGCCACTGCTTAGAGCCTGAGAATGAGAAATTCTTGGTCTACAAATATATGCGCAATGGAGATTTGTTCAGTTTGTTGTCCAAGGATACAGATTTAGAAGACGAAAATCGACAGTCTTTGGATTGGATAACACGATTAAAAATTGCAATAGGAACTGCAGAAGGTTTAGCTTATTTACACCATGAGTGTAATCCTCCCCTTGTTCACAGGTATTTGTTTCTTTCACATTTTGGCATTCTTGTTTTTCTCTTCAAATGATGATATACTCTATTTTTGGCTGTAACAGAACCATTATTAAGTTCAGTTATTGTAAAGTAAGCTAATTATATTCTGTATTTTCTGGTTGAAGAGATGTTCAAGCTAGCAGTATCCTTCTCGACGATAGATTTGAAGTAAGGCTGGGAAGTTTGAGCGAAGTGTGTACACAGGAAGGTGATAATCACAATTTGATCACAAATTTCTTCCGCATGCCAAAGTAAGTAATTTCTAAATATATGTTAAAGTTGTGTCGTCTTTCCTGCCATTTATAATTATAGCATTTCCTTTTAGAAACTATGAATGCTTTTATGTAATGTGTACATGTTTCATGCCCAGTTACCCATTGAGTCTTTCTTTAAACTTTGCAAGATTTGGAAGGCATTCTCAATACTAGCTTTAAAAATGCTGTTTCTAAGTTGCTGACTAGCCTTGTGATGCTCCTGCTTGTCTGTCGAATCATTTTGATTAACCTTCGTAATATAGGCCTGCAAGTTGGAAAACTGAGGAAAACAAGTTCTAGTACTACTCCTAGTAAATGTTTAGTAATTCTAATTCCCGATTTGTCAGATATGTAATAGCCTTAAATTTTACCTAATGTATTTGACAAAAGTTAGTTCATGTATTTAGATTCCACAGACTCTGAATACTTCTTCTTCATATTGCTTTTTGTTCAATGTTCTAAGACATTTCTTCTTGACAATATACAGGAATCCTGAGGGAGACACTGCTGGTATGTAATATTCTTTTCGTAAAACCGTATAGTTGGATTTTAGAGTTATTATTCCAACTTCTTATGCTGGCCCTATGCATGAACAGAATCTTCATTTACAAGTTGCACTTATGATGTATACTGTTTCGGGAAGGTCTTACTCGAGCTTGTAACTGGTAAGGTTGGCATAAGCCAGTCAGATGATGCCTCAACCAAGGAGTGGTTGGACAAATTTCTTCCTTTCATCACTATACGGGAGAAAGAATTAGTGGCCAACATCGTCGATCCATCTCTAATTCTAGATGAGGACTTACTGGAAGAGATGTGGGCTGTAGCTATAGTAGCCAAAGCATGTCTTCATCCGAGGCCTTCCAAACGTCCTGAAATGAGACGCGTCCTAAAAGCACTAGAGAACCCTTTCAAGGTTGTTAGGGAAGGAAGTTTCAACTCTACAAGGCTACAGACAACTTCATTGAGGCGATCGTGGAGTGCTGCTTTTCTTGGTAGTTGGCACCATAGCTCTCAAGATAGTTTAAATGCCTGTGGCCAAACAAGCAAAGAGGGTATGAACTACCTAAAACAGTCAGGACGAGTAGGATCTCATTCTCATAGCAGTGGGAATGAACATTCATCGTCGTGTAAGAGATCATCCAGTGAGATTTTCCCCGAACCTCAGGAAACACTAGATATAGAAAGACAGGACATGAACTAGCCATCCTGTGAGTTCAAAGGTATCTCATCATTTGCAGTTAACCTATGCCAAATGCATTTCTGCAGACAATGGTTTTGTAAGTATCAGGGCTTTTGATTTTTTATTACATGAGCGGCCATTCTATGATCATTACGGATACATGGGTCCACGTGCTACACGCAAGAATGAATTGTCATACGGTAGGTAAACTCTTTCCTTCTCTGTGCAGCCTATCAAATTGGATTAGTATTTTTGAAAATGTCGTTACACCATGTACATGTATTCTGTTTTTCTTCTTTTCGTTTTTTTGATGGGCTACAAATGCTCTCGTCTTTGTAAACTTTCAAAAGTTTATCCTGTTAGGCGTGTTGATGACAAAAAAGTTGATATTAAAGGATGTTCAGTCCTTTGTATTCCCCTCTTTACTCTGTAAACTATGTTCCTTGGTTGTGTGCAAAATACAGATGTGATGGATAACAAGCATACAACTTGTGTCTAGAGTCTGCACTATATAATCTAGATTTACAGTTTCAACATCTCATATATTGAGATTGCATGAAAAAAAGTGATACAATTGAACTATAAATCCCTTGGTGGACTAAATAAGTTCAAGAAACTCAATACAACATGTATCAATGATTCGGTATCAAACCCTTTATATATGTGGGGAAAAAAGTACATTAGGAGAGTTAGATTTTCGACTTAAAATTCACAACGTCTAAATACTAAATCTGCCACTATTCAGAAAAAGAGAGAATCATGTAACATATATTCTTCACCAGGCCTATTATGTTTATTAGGCGAGTACATGCTCAAGTTTGTCTTTGACTGGTAGAATCAGCACCTTAAGATGTGAGCATATAACGGCTAATGAGATCCATCAAAATTCAAGACAAAAGCAAATAAAAAAGGTGATATTTTCATTTTTGAAAAAATTGCTGAACCAAAAAGCGTAACACATGATTATTTGAAATTTCATAATCACATTAAAGAAACTCGTCATTGCTCCGTAATGAAAAGTTATCCACAATTTTCTGAACTGCAATTTACGAAAGTGAAAGAACAAATAAGTAGCGATAAAAAAAGAACAAGGTAGGAGTAGTTTGCAAGTTCCAGGTGAAAGAAGACTAATTGTTATAGCAGCTAAAGGTAAAGCAAAAGGGGATGTAGCTCAAATGGTAGAGCGCTCGCTTTGCATGCGAGAGGCACGGGGTTCGATCCCCCGCATCTCCATCTCTTCATTGTTGAGCTGAGCTTTTATCTTTTACTTTGGATGGCTTTCTCAGCCAGAGACTCAGCAGCTGAATAATTTAGTCTAAACAGGACAAATAGTAAGCATAAAATGACACCACTACCTTAAGACTGATGATTAACGTTATTTATTTTACACTCTTATATAAATATTAACATCGCTTACAACAGATCTGCGTACACTCTTGACGTCTGGGACGAGAGGAAGAAATTTGACAGAAATTTCTCTAGACAACATTTTTTCCCGTTCATCGTTGCATGTCTTTTGGCTCTCTAATGGCGTGGCATAAGAAATTGATGTTCAAGTAACTTCTAATACAACGGAATACCTCCGATTAGGAGTGACAAAATGGTTAAAAGAAAACAGTTAACCACCCATATTATCCACTAAAAAATTGCTTGGATAACGAATTTTTTAAAAATGAATCAAATATGGTTAAGAACCATATTATCCATTTAGAAAGTGGATAACCAATGGATAACTAATGGATAACTAATGAGTTTAACTTTTATATTTGTAAAGCCTCAAATTGGGGGTTCCTCAAGTTTGGGAGATTAGGAATTCTCCCAAAAGTGATCATATTCATGAAGCCATGGATAATATGGTTACCCATATTATCCGTCGGTTAACCCGTTTTTTATCCGTATTAAATATGGGTCGGATCGAATAATTTATCCGTTTTTTATCCGAACCATATCCAACCCGACCCGCCTGTTTGCCACTCCTACCTCCGATAATAGACTTCTCAAAACAGAAGTCAATTTGGTACTTATTTCATGGCTATGGTTCTTTTGTAGCAGACAAATGGTGATACTAACGAATTCATGATTTTGTTTTTCTTCTTCTTTTTTTTTTTTTTTCAAAAGTCTGCTGCACAATTCTATCATAATAAGCTGAGCTAATAAAATGACCATGTCACATACAACGTACGTAACTTTCACTGTAATAGTAAACAATATGTTGTCTCAAAAGTAAAATCTGTAGTAAAGTGCCTATTTGAATGCAGAATGATAAGGATTATGCAGAGTTCTCATCAGCGCGATATACTACTACAACTTTGTAGTGCAAAGTGATTAGCTATAATTGAAACTCTTGACTACTTCAATGGGACCATGTCTACATAAATATGAGATATCATATTTTCAACTGAATCATGATTTGTATGAGGTACTTTTCCCATTCTTAGCTGCTTCATCAATATGAGAAAAATATTTCTTCTACTCTAATGAACCCCCAACTAAGTTTTTTGATTGACCCATAGTTGATTGATTAATCCTAAAGCAAATATGTGATACACCACATATTTAAGTTTAGTATTATCTAGATATGAAGAATAAAACATTCATATAGTAAACATAGCTTGAATGACATGGTCACTAGTTCAAATTGTTTCAGTAGTGCCACAAGGCACCAATAAATAATGTTGCCTACTTCTAATCTAGCTAGAAAATTAGGCTTATCAGTAAACACCATTAGTAACAATTAACACGATTCAAAGAATAGTTTAAATAGGTGGTGCTCCAGAAGCCTGAAGCAAATACAACCGACAACACGGTGTTCCATCATCAGGATGAGTTTGTATTGACCGTGGCAAGCTGCGCAACTTGTTGAACAAATTTAGTGGATTATGCAACAGCCCGAAATGGGCATCTGGATCACCAATCTGACAAAGTTTAACTTGAGAAAATCCTAGTGATGGCAATAACAGATCAGGCCAATCACTATAGAAATGGAAAATGGAGCTGCACATTTTGGTTGATTGCTTGTTCATGAAATCTGCTAAAAGTACTGTATGAGCAGAGGCACAGTTATTAGCGATAACATTGAGTACTTCCATTGCATGAGAATGTGATAGATAGTAGAGGATGCCTTCTAATACCCACACTGTATTTTTCTTTAGTTCTAATCCTGATGATTGAAGCTTTTTAAGCCAATCCTTTTCTCTTAAATCAGCTGCCACTCTCTTCAGTGATTTTGATGTCATCATCGGGTGTTTTTGATCATTTCTTGCTTCTTTTAGAACAGTAATTTTCATCTGCAAGACCTCTGGGAAATCAACCTCAAAAATATCACTTTCTTTCAAGCAACTTAAGCGGTATGCCCTTGTATCCATACCTGTAGATAAGCAGATTGATATTATTGGTCTGTTGTGTACTGTCCCTATTCAAATAATTGCAGGGGTAGAAAGCATATAAAATGCCAGATCGATACACTAAGTTCTCGCTAATGCACCAAGTTTAGGAAAAGGCCAGAATACATTGGGTCTTTTGTACGTAGCCTTATCTTGCATTTGTTGCAAGAGACTGTTTCCACGGGAAGATCTCCTAGTCACAACAATGACAACTCTTGCCATTGTGCCAAGGTTCTCCCTCGGTGAGGAACTGAGAATGCTTGGAGTAAAATGCACACTTATATTGGGATACTCCATCAATTCATAGTTCAAACTCCCTAGTTATTGCGATAACTCAAAGCAAGTAAATTTTGCATCACGTATGTCGAATCCAGTTGAATGTTTCAATTTAAATAGTCATGACCCGTTTATAGATTGTAGAGATTGCTTATTACCAGTCACTAGGGTGTGAATGACTGCAGTTCTTGTTGAATTTTGACAAAATTAATGTGAACTAGTGTGAACATTTGAAGCCTCCATTTAGGAAGAAATTGGTAGATGCATTTTTCATGCATTTATATTGCATGTTCACACTTAATATGATGTCATGCATGACATTATTAAGGTCATTTCCCTTCTATAAATAGCAAGAGTTTTGTTCATTTGTAAACATTTCTCACTTACCTTCTTATCTCCTAAGGCATTTGAATCTTCTTTCTCTCTTGTAGTATTTCACTTGTATTTTTGGAGTAAAATAAATTTGAGTTGATTGTGTCCGAGGACTAGGCAAAAATCAAACTTTGCCGAACTTCGTTAATTTCTGGTGTTCATTTTATTATTGTTTCATTTACTATTTATTAGCTACATTTAGATATAGTAGTTGTGATTTAATCACTCTCTATATATTCGGCTTCCGCAACAATTGGTATCAGAGCCAATGTTCTATCTTAGTATGCTCTATGGTTGCAGCATAGTCTGAACTTCCATATCAGAAAAGAATTACTTTGGTGTTTTGTACTGTCATCAAATAAATAGTATCTGTAGCAAAAATGGGAGATAATAAAAATGAAGAGTCCACATCGGGTGTCAGTAATACGTCGTTGGCATCTTCGCTTATGACAAGAATTATGTCAAATGCAAAATTTGCAGTTAAAATTTTTGACGGGTCAGGACATTTCGGGATGTGGAAAGCTGAGGTTCTTGATGTCCTTTTTCAACAAGAGATAGATATTGCCATAGAAGAAAAGAAACCAGACAATATCGGAGAAGGAGATTGGAAGATTATCAATCATGTTGCTTGTGGTACCATTCGACCTTACCTCGCAAGAGAACAGAAGTATCCATACACAAAAGAAACTTCTGTAAGTAAATTGTGGAATGCGTTGGAGGATAAATTCTTGAAGAAAAACAGTCAAAATAAACTTTACATGAAAAAAAGACTATTACGCTTCACATATGTTCCTGGTACTACAATGAATGGTCATATCACCAGCTTTAATAAGTTGGCGACAGATTTGCAGAATATGGACGTGATTTTTAGTGATGGATATATGGCCTTAATGTTATTAAGTTCACTTCCCGATGAGTACGAGCACCTCGAAACTACTCTACTTCATGGGAATGATGAAGTGTCTCTCAAAGAAATTTGTCCTGCCTTGTACAGCTATGAACAAAGAAAGAGAGAAAAACAAAAGAGTGGAGAAGGAGAAGCACTGGTCGTGAGAGGTCATTCTCAAAATCATATGAGAACGAAGAAAGGAAGATCCAAGTCAAGATCCAGACCCAGCAAAGATGAATGTGCCTTTTGCCGAGAAAAGGGGCATTGGAAGAAAGACTGTCCAAAGTTGAAAAACAAGGCCAAACCTAACAATGGAAAGGTTGTCATGGATTCAAATGTAGCTGATTGTGATGACTCTGATTTCTCACTAGTTACAACTGAGACATTTAAACCATCTGACATATGGCTGATGGATTCAGCTTGTAGCTATCATATGTGTCCCAACAAGGACTGGCTCGTTGATTTTCAAGAAGGAGAATGTGGAGTTATTCACACCGCAAATAAAAATCCTCTTACCACATATGGTATTGGTTCAATCCGATACAGGAACTATGATGGATTGATCAGAACATTAACAGATGTTCGATATGTACTAGAATTGAAGAAAAATCTCATTTCTATAGGAGCCGTAGAGTCAAAGGGGCTCAAAGTCGTTGTAGAAAATGGGGTAATGAGAATATGCTCTGGTGCACTAGTGGTAATGAAGGGAATTCGGCGAAATAATAACATGTACCATTATCGCGATAGTACAGTTATTGGGACAGCAACAGTGACATCCAGTGATGACAATGAGGCAGAAGCAACCAAGATATTGCACATGCGCTTGGGACATGCCGGAGGAAAATCCTTGAAGATTTTATCAGATCAAGAATTGTTAAAAGGAGTAAAAACTTGCAATTTGGAATTTTGTGAGCATTGTGTCAAGGGGAAACAGACAAGGGTTAAATTTGGAACAGCAATCTATAATACTAAAGGTATTTTGGATTATGTTCACTCTGATGTTTGGGGTGCTTCCAAAATACCTTCATTAGGTGGGAAATACTATTTTGTAACCTTTATTGATGACTTTTCCCAGAGAGTGTGGGTATATACTATAAAAACCAAAGATGAGGTGCTGAAAATTTTTCTCAAATGAAAGGCGATGATAGAGACTCAAACAGGCAAAAAGATAAAGTGTCTTCGCACAGATAACGGTGGAGAATACAAAAATGATCTTTACAATAAGATTTGTGAAGATGATGGCATTTTGAGACATTTCACCGTTAGAAATACACCACAACAGAATAGAGTGGCAGAACGCATGAACCAGACTTTGCTGGAGAAGGTTCGGTGTATGTTGTCCAATGCTAGCTTGGGCAAAGAATTTTGGGCTGAGGCAATAACATATGCATTCTACCTCATTAATCGTCTACCATCTGCCGCTATTGGAGGCAAGACACCATTTGAAAAATGGTATGGAAAATTTGATAAAAATTATAATTTTTTGCATGTGCTTGGCTCAATTGTATACTATCATGTGAAAGAGTCAAAATTGGATACGAGGGCAAAGAAAGCTATATTTATGGGGATTAATTCTGGAGTCAAAGGATACCGATTATGGTGTCCAGAGACAAGAAAAGTTATATTCAGCAGAGATGTTACCTTTGATGTATCTGCCATAACAGCTAAGGTGACATTTGAAGATGTCAAACAAACTGATGGTGCTTTAAAGCAGGTGGAGTTTGAGGGAAAATTAATTTTCCCAACACAGGGAGAAAACGAGGAAACAATAGAATATTTTTCCCTGGAAGAAGAGTCAGTGGAAGGGGAAATTCCAACTCAGGAACCCCAACAACAACTTGAATCAATAGCAACCAACAAGCCAAAAAGAACAATAAAGAAATATGTTTGTCTCATAGAGACGGTGGCTTGTGCAGCCTCAATTGTAGCTGATGGTGTTCCTACCACTTATAAAGACACAATCCAAAGTTCAGAAGAAGATAAGTGGAGGATTGCCATGGATGAAGAAATGCAGTCCCTTCATCAGAATTGCACATGAAAATTTGCCAATCTCCCGAAGGGCAAGAAAGTAATTAGGTGCAAATGGGTATTTGCAAAGAAAGAAGAATTTCCTAACCAAGAAGATGTTCGCTACAAAGCAAGATTGGTGGCCAAAGGGTACGCTCAAAAGGAGAAAATTGATTACAATGGGGTGTTTTCTCCAGTTGTGAAACACTCATCCATTAGAGTTTTGTTGGCTTTGGTAGCACAGTTAAATTTGGAACTAGTTCAGTTAGATGTAAAAACTGCATTATTACATGGAGACTTGGAAGAGGAAATCTATATGACTCAGCCAGAAGGATTCAAAGTTGCTGAAAAGGAAAATATGGTGTGCAAACTTGAAAAATTATTGTACGGATTGAAACAATCTTCTAGACAATGGTACAAATGATTTGATAAGTTTATATTGCGGCAGAAGTACAGAAGAAGCAAATATGATCATTGTGTGTATGTGCGCAAGCTTGAAGATGGATCTTTCATAGATCTTCTCCTATACGTTGATGATATGTTGATAGCTTCCAAAAGTCAAGAGGAAATTGAGAAGTTGAAGATTCAACTAAGAAAGGAGTTTGAGATGAAGGATTTAGGTGAGGCAAAGAAAATTCTTGGCATGAAGATAAAAAGAGATAGACATTCAAAGAAACTCTATCTATCTCAAAAAGAATACTTGAAGAAAGTAATAGATCGATTTGGCATGAATGAGAACACGAAGTCAGTTAGCACTCCTCTTGCTCCTCACTTTAAGCTTAGTGCTGCTATGTCGTCGAAGAATGAAGCTGAACGAGAGTATATGTCAAGAGTGCCATATGCGAATGCCGTTGGTAGCTTGATGTATGCAATGGTTTATACAAGACCTGATATTTCATATGCTATCGGAGTTGTAAGCAGGTATATGCATGGTCCAGGAAAGGAGCATTGGCAAGCTGTGAAATAGATTCTACGGTATATTTATAATACTGTAGATGTTGGATTGATTTTTGAGAAGGAAGATAGTCAGTATCTGGTTGGATATTGTGACTCGGATTATGCGGGTGATTTGGACAAGCATAGATCAACTACTGGTTATGTTTTCACTTTTGCAAATGCACCACTTAGTTGGAAGTCTACTTTACAGTCAACGGTTACTTTGTCTACTACTGAGGCAGAGTACATGGCAATTACAGAGGCTGTAAAGGAGGCAATTTGGCTTCAAGGATTGCTTAGAGATCTTGGTATTGGTCAAGAAAATATCACACTATTTTGTGATAGTCAGAGTGCTATCCAATTAGCAAAGAACCAAATTTATCATGCAAGGACGAAGCACATTGATGTTCGATATCACTTTATACGAGATATTATAGAAGAAGGTGAAGTCATGGTGCAGAAAATTCGGACTACAGACAACCATGCTGATATGCTAACAAAAGTAGTGACTGCGATCAAGTTTCAACATTGTTTAAACTTGATCAACATTGTTGAACTTTGAAGATTGGAGTTGAAGACACAATCAAAATTTATCAGTAAGAGAAAATTGCAAAAGTGGAATCTTGCCAAGGTGGAGATTTGTTGAATTTTGACAAGATTAATGTGAACTAGTGTAAATATTTGAAGCCTCCTTTTAGGAAGAAATTGGTAGATGCATTTTTCATGCATTTACATTGCATGTTCACACTTAATATGATGTCATGCATGACATTATTAAGGTCATTTCCCTTCTATAAATAGCAAGGGTTTTGTTCATTTGTAAACATCTCTCACTTGCCTTCTTATCTCCTAAGGCATTTGAATCTTCTTTCTCTCTTGTAGTATTTCACTTGTATTTTTGGAGTGAAATAAATTTTAGTTGATTGTGTCCGAGGACTAGGCAAAAATCAAATTTTGCCGAACCTCGTTAATTTCTGGTGTTCATTTTATTATTGTTTCATTTACTATTTATTAGCTACCTTTAGATATAGTAGTTGTGATTTAATCACTCTCTATATATTCGGCTTTCGCAACAGTTTTATTAGTTGATAAGATTAGTGCCTTACCTGGTTAACGTCTAGCTTTTTGGTTGATCAAAAGCTGGAACATGGCATCTTATTAATGTTCTGAGTCTTTGCAGAATCATTGGTCTGTTAATTTTGTAATAGAATGACTAACATACTCATACTTGAAGTTAATTAGTTCATGATGAGTCACTACAAGTTTACTAACCAATAAGAAATTGTCTTTGAGTTGCAAGAAGGAACACATCCATATATCTTTTGCCTAAGATGCAACAGAGAGATTAGTTTGATACATCTCCTAGTTTACCATAGAGGAAAAGTTTCTTTACCTGCACTGGAATGAAAGTGGTCCGAATAGCATGTAAAGATATGAAAGATTCATTTAGCCGACTCTTACTAGTTTGGTAGTAAGACATACTAGTTGATTTAGTTTAACTTTTGTCTTAGTTTAACTTCTATATGACAGTATTGGGTGTGCGAACAAAGTCCCACATTGGAAGCTGAAAAGATTGGGAGTCTGCCTATAAGGTATAGAGATCACTTAATGATGTGAGGCCTTCTCAGAAAAATCGTGCGGGCTTGGTCCAAAGCGGACAGTATCACACTATGTTAAGAGTATCTTTAAGTTATTTTAGCCCAACAGACAGTACAAAAAGAACTTTTACACTATCAGGTCACTTAAAATATAACTATAGGTAACTGTTCATCAAAAGTGGGATTCGTAACCTGGAAATTAAACATGCTAGTATATGCAAAATGAATAAATTTACATGGCCAGCATATATAAGTTAAATCCTTTTCTATCACCTACCTGCTCCAAGAAGGACAACTTGTGTTGCTCCACCATCAAAGGAACTAAGAGCAGCTTCAATTTGTTTATCAAACCATAGTGTTCTAACAGCAATCATTACACCAGAAACCTCTGTTGCATTATTAAGACAATCCCTCTTAATCTTTTCATACAAGCTTTTGAGGTATGTCTCTCCTGCTAGTAACTCAGCTAGTGGATCATTTATCACATGCCTCCACAGTGCCCTTCCTGCTGCAATCTGGCACGCTGATCGTCGCGACATATCCCATTTATGTTCAATTTCTGTATGGAGTTCTCTAATATTATCGGTATACAACGAGTTGGGTAATATGAATTCTGGCCATTGCTGGACAGAATTCACTTGGTTAGACATTTCTATGCTAAGACGTTGTAATATAAATCATGAGTTTTATAGGAGAAATATTTGTAGTAGTAGGGATAAGAAAAGAGAGCCACACAGAACCAATTAATGTCACAGAAAAAAAGAACACAAATATCGTGTCCAGCTTCTTTTCGTTACATAAAGAAAGGGAATGAAGGAGGCCACGACTACTATCAATTCGTATAATTTTTTTTTGTTGCATTACTATTAGCAGAGAAGGGCATATATAAGAGTGGTCCAATTTTATTTCCTAACTTAAGTACACGTTTGTTTCCATTATATTGGTTGTCTGCCTCAAAATCTACTTTCATGTGCCTGAAAAAGGCAAGTCGACCTAAGATATTTTAGGGGATTTGCAGTCTTACTCTATATTTGTGCCACCTTTTAACCTGTACCCTATTTTTAAAAATTATTCATTTGATAACCAACTGACAAAAAATTCATAATAATATGACAGTTATATCCCTGACAAAAGATATAAAACCTACATCACACATTAATTGCTTGATCTGCAACCTCATTCGTGAAAAAAGATCTCCTCCTCTTCTCTCAGCAACTTTATAAAAAACCAGAAACTTAAACCAGATTCATCTTCAGAATCACACTTGCATGAAGTTATTTGACGGATATAGCATGAAGTTTTCACTTATAGATCTTCAAAAACTTTTCAAAACTTCAAATTTAATGCATGAAGGATATAAAAAAAAGTTGTTTCACGTTGAAGTCTGAAGTTTTAATCAAATACAAGCTAAAACTTCATGCTAATGTAGCATGAAGTTGTTTCACGTTGAAGCCAAAAGTTCATTCTAATGTAGCATAAAGTTGTTTCATGTTGAAGCTAAAACTTCATGCTAATATAGCATGAAGTTGTTTCACATTGAAGCTAAAACTTCATGCTAATGCATGCTAAAATTATTTATCCTGCAGTCTACAGTTTTGTCATGAGTTTTATCTGAAACTTCAGTCTAAACAAGCTGAAGTTTTATAGTTCATTTGCTAAAACTTCAAACTAAACATGTCTAAGTTTTTGTCTTGCAGTATGTAATTTTCTAATAAGTTTTTGCTAATGCATACTGAAGTTATTTAGTTCATTTGCTAAAACTTCATACCAAAACATGCTGAAGTTTTGTCCTGCAGTCTACGATTTTTTCATGAGTTTTATCCGAAACATCAGTCTAAACAAGCTGAAGTTTTTTAGTTCATTTGCTAAAACTTAAGACTAAACATGCTTAAGTTTTTATCTTGTAGTATGTAATTTTCTAATGAGTTTTTGCTAATGCATGCTGAAGTTATTTAGTTCATTTGCTAAAACTCCATACCAAAACATCCTGAAGTTTTGTCCTGCAGTCTACAGTTTTGTCATGAGTTTTATCCGAAACTTCAGTCTAAACAAGCTGAAATTTTTTAGTTCATTTGCTAAAACTCCAGACTAAACATGCTTAAGTTTTTGTCTTGCAGAATGTAATTTTCTAATGAGTTTTTGCTAATGCATGCTGAAGTTATTTAGTTCATTTGCTAAAACTTTATACCAAAACATGCTGAAATTTTATCATGCAGTCTACAGTTTTGTCAATAGTCTTTTATTAAAGAAGGGCAAAATCATCTTTTAAAATGCTTTTAACAAAAAAATGGGTACAGATGCAAACAGAAAAATAAAATGGGTACAAGTTAAAAAGGGGCAACCAAATAGGGCGCCCCATGCAATTTTTACGATATTTTCTTGGTTGGTGTGAGATGTCCGGAGGCCCGATTCATATTTTAAAACAATTGTTACCAAAGTGTTACTGGACCTAGGGGTGTACACAGGTCGGATTGGTTCGGATTTTACAATTACCAAACCAAACCTATTGTGTTGGGTTATTAAATCTAAAGACCAAACCAAATCAATAAACTCGGGTTTTTCAATGTTGGTTTTTCTCGGGTTTTCGGGTTGTTCGAGTTTTTTTGATTTTTTCTCCAGTAAAATCTTCGTAGCACAAAACATATAATTTGTGCTCCAAATATTTCTTTAATCCTAGTGAGATACAACTATATAAGGTATTTTTCAAGAAAATAATACAAAGTATGAGATATGTCATGGCAATATCCTAAAATATTCAACAATAAAATCACTTAATATAAATATTGCTAATTAAAAAGTCATAATAAAAATAAACATAATCTAAAAATACTAAGTCATGCTAAAATAAGTAGACTAATTAGGGAATATTAATTATACGACTGAACGCTAAAAATAATTTAAAATAGGTTATGCATTTTTATGTAAAACATTGCAAAACATAAAATAGATATTCAATACATTATCATTCCTAATATTAAATTGAATATCTTATGTTAGCATTAATATTGATTTGATTTTAGTTTGGGCTTTTGTTAGCATTATTTGAGTTACTAATATTAATAACTATAAAACTTATTGGAACATTCAAAAGTTCTAAGTTCAACCTTGAAATAATACCTTAAAAGATAAAATTATGAAAAAGTTTAAGAAATATTTATAAATTACATCACAATAAGTACAATTATATATTAAATATATTTAAAATTTCTATATATGTATTGTCGGGTTGGTTTGGTTTCGGTTTGACTTTCTTTAGTTAAAACCAAACCAAACCACTTATGATCGGATTTTTTTTTCAACACCAAACCAAATCAAATCGAACCATAGTCGAATTTTTTTCTCGGTTTGACTCGGATTATCGGGTTGGTGCGGTTTGTTAGTTTCCTTTACACCCCTAACTGGACCTACTACTTAAGGTGCAAAATATCATTTTTAGCTCGCGTCATAAACTCTTTACATTCGATAGCAAAAAAAGTATATAAAATTTGTATAATTTTTGTATATAACATATATATATATATATATATTTTTTTTTTTTTTTCGATTATTATTTTATTAACGGCTAGCGAATGGCAATTGTTTTCACTAGCCGGCTACAAATGAATTTTACTCATCTTAATACCCGATAGGTCAAAATACAACTAAAACCCAAACATACAAAATGAAACTCGGAGATAGGGAATTACTATGTAAATTTGGGAGGACTTAAGCAAATAATTTAAGAAAAGTACATTAGCTTTCACTCTTTTTATTGTTTCGAAAAGCAGAATTAAAATAAAAAGAATGGGAGGTTGAATTATGTTGGGTAGGTTGGATTATCACCCATTTGACCCTTCTTGCCCAACTCACTTTGACCCAAATAAATTTTAATTGAACGGGTGGTGTCATCACCCGTTTATCAATTTGACTCGTTTTGACCCGTTCAAGTTTGGTCCGACCTGCCAATTTACCACCATAGTGATGCGACCAGACATGCATGTACATATGCTACATTTGCCGCTGGTTTTGATGTTGATAAGGTCTTGAAAACTTAGTGGGCGTTTGGACATAAGAATTGTAAAATTCGGAAAAAAGTGAAAACATTTCTAATAAAAATGATATTTGAAAATTAGAATTAGTGCTGGGACATAAATATAATTTTGGATTATTTTTGAATTTTTGTGAGTAATCTGAGTGAAATTTTTGAAAAGCAGCTTTTTGGAGTTTTTTAAATTTTTGAAAAATTCCAAAATTTATTTTCAAGTGAAAATTGAAAAATTTTATGACCAAACACTGATTTCGGAAAGAAATAAAAAATATTTCATGGCCAACCGGGCTCTTAGCGTACTTATAGGCTATGTATCTACTAGTCCAGTCTTTTTCGTGAGATCATGACCAAATCTGAGAGGAAGGCTCACATTTGTATTGGTGTAATATATATGCTTCACCTGTAACACTGGCCCCCCAGCTCATTTCACATATTCAATTGTGGGATCTTTTGGTTTTCTGGAGCTTTATGTTCTTCTATTTTCTTTTACTTACATTTAAGTATACAAGATATATATCATGTGCTAACCCACATATAATTACACGGGAAAAAAGTTGCATACTTAACCTAGGCAGTAGAAATCAGCTTCCTATTGTATGGATGCTGAGGAGATAATTTCAGAAATAGTCCAGTGGTCAATAAATTACAATTAATCAGAAGGCAAATGTCATTCAAATTTTTAAGACGACCTCACTTGCTTGCCGTACTAATAATGAGAGAAATGACAAGAAAACGAAAATTTGTAAGGAGACGAATGAAATTGTTTTTGGTTCTATCTGGGATTTGCACATAAAGTGTGAAAAAAGCAAAAAAGATGCTAACAAAAAATATGAAACATTTGCCATTCTGCCTGTAGGAGTTGTGCTTAAATGAAACAAATGTACAAAGCGGAACTCCGCGGAAGCAACTTAATTAATAGTTTTAGTATAATACTAGAAAAGCATTTGTTTCAATAATCTGCTTTTTGTACAATGAATTAAATTATAATTAAATTAATTTTCTATCCATTATCACAAATAGAATTTAGTACTATTAGTTTAAATTCACTGACTTATAAATCCTAAGTCAAATGCTCCAGCATCAAGAACGTGGCGAAAATAGGGAGATTGAAAAACAAAGCAATTCATATAGACAATGAATGTTTTTCTGATTTTCTCTGCCTAAAGCTACTATATATGCATCGGTACTGTTTCTAAAAGATGGAATTTTTCTCTTTAATTTAAAAGATGGAATATGAACGAGGTATTTTACCTATTATGAGCAGGACGTTAGCTCTAAGGCTCAGGTGTAAGCCTCGTGAGTTTGGCCTATTTATATGTGTGTGTGACGACCCAACCGGTCATTTTGAGTCCTAGTGCGCCGTTCAGCAGTTAGAGGCCATGAGTAACTTCACTTCAGGTATTACGACTTGTACGTGTGGTCGGAATTGAAATTTCGGAGGTTCAGAATTTATTTGGAAAGAAAATTCTTATTTTGGAAGCTTTAAGTTGGAAAAATTGATTAAGCTTGAATTTTTGAGCAAACGATCTCGGAATCAGATTTGAAGGTTCCAACAGGTTCGTATGATGATTTCGGACTTGGGCGTATGTCCGTATCTGATTTTAGATAACCCGAGAGTGTTTCGGCACCTATTGTGGAAGTTAGCAATTTGAAAGAATTTCATAAATTTTGGTTGAGGAGTATTTCAATGTTATCGATGTTCGTTTGGGATTTCGAGTCTGGGAATAGCTCCGTATGGTGATACTGGTATTGGGAGCGCGTCTGGAAGTGGATTTGGAGGTCCGTAGGTCATTTCGGCGTCAATTGGCGAAAGTTAAAAATTTGGATGAATTTTGAGAAGTTTGACCGGGAGTGGACTTTTTGATATCGAGGTCGGATTCCGATTCCGGAAGTTGGAGTAGGTCTGTAATGTCAATTATGACTTGTGTACAAAATTTGAGGTAAATCAGACTTGATTTGATAGGTTTCGGTATCGGATGTGGGAGTTCGAAGTTCAATAGTTTATTAGGCTTGAATCAATGCGCAATTCATGGTTTCGATATTGTTTGAAGCGATTTGAGACCTCGAGCAAGTTCGTGTCGTGTTTTGGGACAGGTTGGTATAATTGGACGGGGTCCCGGGGGGTCTCAGATGTGTTTCGGGGTGGTTTCAGATCGAAGTTGGATGAAAAGCTGTTGCTGGATTGCTGGTTCTGGTTTTTTTCTTCGCGAATGCGAAGGGAGTCCCGCGTTCACGAAGAAGAAAAATGGCGGCTGCTATCTTGTGTTTCGCGAACGCGATCAGTGGGTCGCGAACGCGAAGAGGAGTTTTGAGGCCACTGGGTTTTGGCCTTCGCGAACGCGAGGTGTAGTTCGCGAACGCGCAGAAGAAAGGAGGAGACGGGCCTAAGGCCATTTGGCGTACGCGAACGCGATGCCTTGCGTGGATAGGCCTTCGCGAACGCTATACTGGTCACGCGAACGCGAAGGGGAAATACTGGGGCAGAAACATTTGGCCTTCGCGAACGCGAAGAAGAACGAGTCTAAGCAGTGTTCTGTTAAAGACGGGGGTTGGACTCATTTCCACTCCATTTCTTCATGGTAGCCGATTTTGGGGACGATGTTTGAGCACCATTTCCATCGTCAATCATAAGGTAAGTGATTTTTACTAGTTGTGAGTCAAATACAAAGTTTATACATGGATTTAGACATGAAAATTTGTGAAAATTTGGAATTTTGAAGAAAAATCTAGAAATTAGTGTTTTTTGATTTTAACCCCGAAAATGTCTATGGAATTGGGTAGAAATTATATAATTGAGTTCTTGAGATTATGGGTAACGTTTTCACCTGCAAATTTCCGGAATCCGGGCACGTGGGCCCGGGGTGAATTTTAGAAATTTTTACCATTTTGGTTAGGGTAATTTATTTAATAGCCTAAATTCGAATTATTGAACAAGTATTAATTATTTCATATAACTCTTGGATAGTTTCGGATTTTTCGGCATCAAATTGAACTTTTTACCCGACTTTTTGATCGAAAAGTGGACCTTGAGGCAAGGTAAGTTTCTTGTCTAATCTTGTGAAAGAAAAATTACCCCATAGGTGATTAAATTAATAATTGTTGCTAGTTGTGGGGGCTACGTACGCACGAGGTGACGAGAGTCCGTGCATAGCTACTATTTATTGCTAAAGTCCGGGTAGTTTATGACTCAAATCATGAATTACTTGTGTAAACCGTATTCTTTATTTAATTAAATTATTTCATTTAATTAAATTATTTGATATATATATATATATATATTGTGAATTGTTAGGGAAGATAGTAAAAGATGGAGATCTCATATACTTAATTTTCTGTTTAAATTAATTAATTATTAAAATAAATTGTTCATCCTCTCGAATTAATCTTACAATAAATATACTCTCATTCCGGAGGTACATAAGAAAATGTCCTCCTTTCTTGTGGAGCGGGATGAACGCCTCGGTATTATAGATGCATCTATGGATCATGCCGCATATCCCTCGGCAGTGTACACCATACTCTGGATCGGGTCGTACGACCTCGGCAGAAATCTAATAATAATTACACGATGCTTTGCTATTTTAATTGCAGCTTGTGAATTTAATTAATTGATTGGGAATTGTTGCATTTGAAGGAATTTGATTATTTCTGTTGGTTAAATAAAATTATCGTTAATCCTGTGAATCATGTTGAATTAAATATTTTTATTTTTATTTTATTGATTATTATTATTGATCCTTAGTGAGTGTCAAAGTCGACCATCTCGTCTCTACCTCTTCGAGATTAGGCTTGATACTTACTGGGTACACGTTGTTTACGTACTCATGCTGCACTTGTTGCACATTTTATTATGCAAGTACGTATATGTTTAGCGGCCTTGTAGGCCCAGAGGTGTGATTAAAATATGGGGACTTAGGTGAGCTGCATTCTGTATTTCGATCCGCAGCCAACAGAGTCTCCTTCGGAGTTATTATATTTTTTTTTGTCTAATTTGTATTCCGGACAAATGCTTTATTTTATTTTAACTCCCTAGTAAATGCTCATGCACTTGTGACACCGAATTTTGGGAGAAATTATGGGTTGTTTAGTAATTTAGTTGCTAAATTATTTATTACTTACTCTATGAGTTCTATCTTTATTATTTAATTGAGAAAATTTTGATTTCAAAAATACTAAAAAATAGGCAATTAAGTTAATTGATTATGGTTGGCTTGCCTGACAGCGATGTCTGGCGCCATCACGGCCTTAATGGATTTTGGGTCGTGACAACATGGTATCAGAGAACTAGGTTCACTTAGATCTCACGAGTCATGAACACGTCTAGTAGAGTCTTTCGGATCGATACGGAGACGTCTGTACTTATCTTCGAGAGGCTACATGGTTGTTAGGAGCATTTCCCTCCTTGATTCCTCATCGTGCGATTCGATTCCTTTGAGGCTTATGCCTTAGTTTCTTTCCTACTCGACCTTATGCGACTTGAAGCGCTCGTTATAAATCGGGAATTGAGGAATTGTAATGGTACTACAGATGTGGTGCAGGATGTTTCTCCCTGCATAATTGATTGGGCTATTGTCGTCGCCTTGCAGAACTATGTTCTATCATTTAAGCTCAGTAGCTATATTTCGGATGGTTTTTGAGACTATGCACATGTTGCTATGATATTCATGAGTTATTATCTCGCAGAATTGATGTAATGGCGGGGTGCTCGTTTATGTGCCGACGCAGTGAATGAATTGAAAGAAGTTTTTTCTCAGTACATGATGTAGAGGTTCGGCGTTTAATCCCAGCAATGGACAGGTTATCGTACTATGAATGTTCAGGTTTGGGGTTGATGGAGTAATGAGACATGATACTTTCGAGCGTAGTAGAGTTCTCAATTGTGATGGGGTGTCATTGCCTTGTTAAATGCATTAAGGTTCTCCGGTGTTAAGGTTTTCTTCAACTCGCCTTCACGGTGGGGTGTTAGGAATTGGTGTCGGGGAAACAGTTGTCAGAAATCGCGGTGTGCAGTGGTTCGGGATCAAATCGGTGTTCCTAGTGTTGATGTCTCGAGAAGGATGATCTTCAGAGAGGTTTAAAGCTGGTAGCGATCTATTGGTCCAAGTGCTACAGAGACGGATTTTGGGTTAAGGCAATAACTGGGCAGCAGAGGACGAGGAAGGACATGTGAGGGGTGTCTTGTGGTGGTTAAGTTCCTAGAAGGCCAAGTATGAGAAATAGAAGTCGAGTAGTTATTTAAAGGAGAGGGTTTGGCCAAAGTGGGAGAGTGGAAAGGTAGTATATGGGTTACGTGGTAGGATAATTACACGTATTGAGGAAAGTTTGGAGTGATTTGGGGTTTGTGATGGACAGTGACTAGGTCTACGGACATAAGTTGTAATATTGGCTGCTATATTGAGGAAGATTGGATACGACAGGAGAGAGTTGCTTAATATGAAGAAGGATGCAACATGACTTTGGATTGGGATGTATCGTTGCACTATTAGTTGATGTCAACGGGGAGTGAACAGACTTGTACAACTGGTGAACGAGCACGGGCTCAGGATGGTTTGTTGGTAATAGTACTCAGTGCAGCGTTGTTGGAGGATGTCAGCATGGAATTTCCACAGGTGGGATATCTCCTGCAAGCAGGTAGCGGGTGCGTAGTGTTGATGGAGCTTCTACGAAGAATTTTACTGGTTATCCAGTAAGAGATCGAATATGTGAATGTGGCTAGTGATTCAGAATCTTCACAAAATGTTTAACACAAGGATTTCGAGGAAATTTGACGGGTTGATTGTGCAAGATCATGTCAATAGGGGATAAGAAATCTTGGTGGGTTCCGGAGTTATGTAATTGTAGCTTCAAGCTAAGTGGGAGAGCCCCACCGTCTACAATTGGATTGCACGGTTGTCTATTTGTGAGGTTTCTGGTTATCGGTGTATTGGTGGGTCATTACAACTAAGGAAGGAAAATGTCAGTGGTAGTTTGAGCAAAGTATTTGGGGAATGTGTGCTATATTTGGCCTTATCGATTCATGTTCAGGCTTTGGGAAGACTCAGGGTTTATGCTTCATGCGAAGTTGATGTACAAGGAAAGTGATCCAGCCGGGTGCTTCTTTGTGAGGGTATTCATGTACTAGCAGGGCAATGGAGTTTGGTTATATTCGAGACTAGGTTAGAGTGGGTGACTCTTAGCAAAGGTTCAGTGAGTTCATGAATTTAAGTCCGGTACTTGAAGATTTCGGGTATGTGGTATGGTTAAGGATCGAGTTCTGTAGTGGATTGCGAACGGGATTTGGAGTGTTCTATATTATTATCGGGTAAGCAGTGTAGTGCTGGAGGAAAGGAAGAAATGGCTTAGGATTTGCGGGAGGTTCTGCATAATGTGTATACCAGTCGGAGATGCTATCGTGCGTTGGAGAAAGGTATGAGGTGATTCATGGGTATTGAGATGATATAGTCTCGCGATTCGGGTCACTCAGGATAAGTGCGGATTGAGTTCGATATGTTATGAATGGAGCTAACGTTATTTCTAAGGCATGTCAAGGGTAAATTTAAAGAAGTTGGGTCGGTTGCAATGGCTGAATCAGCGTGATTGTGGCAATGATCGGTTCATCCGGTGTGTGAAGTTATAATATGTGATTTGTGGTTATGCGTGCAGGCTTGATAGCCACCAATAACTGATTGATTTGGGAGGTAGTTGATACAAATGGCCTTGTTGGGTAGATGGATCTCAGAAGTGTTATGGTGGTTTAGACCACTAGTGGAGGAGTTTATTTCCTGCAGTTATGGGAATTCAGTAGCGTGTTGCAATGGTTCTCCTGAATTGAGTTAAGCAAAAGGTTGCTATATGATGAAATGTTTGGTCTATTAGTGGTTCAAGAGTGATGACGAAATTCTTGTACCCTCGCGCATTGGCATGCTAAGTGCGGTGAGAGGTATGGAATTGGAAGTTGAGGATCGAGGTTGAGGTTTGGTTTTGACAAGAATGTCACAATCTCGGACGAGTAGAAGAGGATTTAGAGGTTTAAAGCAAGCTGGCATTGTCGTTAGCGTTACCTGAGATCGGTGTCATGTGTAAGAGGCTTTGTGTATTGATATGCAAATCCTTGATTCGCTTTTCAGCATTTGTATGGCCGGTGGTATGGATGTGCAGACTTGTGGTCTAGTGCGGAAGGTCGTGGGAGCGTATTCCACGGGAAGATTGTATAAGTATGACTTGTAGTCACTTAATTGATCAGAGATCGAGACCAAGTATGGAGATTGTGGTGCTATCACTAATTTGAGAAATTATGCCTGAAGGGCGCTTTATTCAGTTAGTTGAGAATGGTGAAAGTTTGTTTCAAATTCGATGGTTGTTCTTGCGTGTCATAGGAAAAGGGTCATTGTGGATCCTTGAGAGATTATTTACCCAAGCGTGGTATGATCAGAAATGGTTTGAGGTCCGTTGATGGGTCCAAAGGTGGATGTGTACTCTACACCAGCCTGGGTGTGTTCATTCAGCATAGCATTCCTTATGGAAGAATATTCGGGCGTAAGATGTTAATTTCGTCTCTAGCTATTTCAGATGATACTTTATTGTTCCATGTGGGCTGTGAGACGACTTGATTATTTGTACAATGTGTTGAGGTCCCGCACATCGGTGGTATTATGTGAGCAGGATGACTCTCGAGATGCAGATCATATATCGCACCTTAGATGTGCTTGAGTTTTATAGCGTATGACGCTATCCGTCTCCCCATGATTTACATTATGCACTTGGCATGCTTATGGTTGATATTCAGGCATTCATGAGTATAAGCATTACGGTTTGAGGTATGTTTTCCTTAGATTATTGCGTGTGGATCGGGTGGCACGCCGCCACGGGTATTATATGTGAATTGGGTTGCACGCCGAAATAGCGTGATGTTGGGCACATTTTCCTATATCTATTCCTGTGTATTTTGTTCGCATTTTCTGAGAGAGATTCATGACATCTTTTCAGTTGTTAAATTAGTTACGCGGGTTGAGTAGTTCTTTCCAGAGTTCACTTTTCCTTATGTATCACATTCGAGTTTGTGGCATGTTGGCGCATTGTTGGCGTCATACGAGATCTTGGTCAGGGTTTGAGGTGGCTTATTGCCTGTGTAGCTTATACTGGGTGAGACGAGACTATTGGATCGAAAATCAGTACAATCAGATTTATATAAGGTATATTAAAGAATAAATATCGCTATTCAGTTCAGAATGAGGTAATGGTCCTTGTAAGGAGGAGAAACTCCATGATTTGTTAACTCGGCAAGTGTTTATGAGTTTCTACGCATCTCTTTTGTCGCGAAAATATTTTGAGAATTGGAACAAGACTTATATGTGTCATGAGCATCAGATTCATGGGATTTCGGCTATTGTTGTCAGAGGATATTAATATGGTCATGTGAATGATGCGGTGCATGGTGTGAATTCAGTGAGAGTATACAATCATGTATTGGTACATTGTGTAGTAATTGAAACGATGTTCGAATGATGGAAGCAGTCCTGGTAAAGGATTTCAGATGTCAGAATTTGGCTCTAAGGCTTATTTGCCTAAATAAAAGAGAATATATTCAGAATTGATCAAGCTAATGTTCTCAACTGAGTTGAGGTAGCATGAGTAGGTGCACGGGTATTAAATAATGATTTCTGACAACTCTAGAGCAGTTCTTAGCACGTTCGAGGACGAATGTATGTTTAAGTGGGAGAGAATGTAACGACCCGACCGATCGTTTTGAGACCTAGCGCGTCGTTCAGCAGTTAGAGGCCATGAGTAGCTTCACTTCCGGTATTACGACTTGTACGCGTGGTCGGAATTGAAATTTCGGAGGTTCAGAATTTATTTGGAACGAAAATTCTCATTTCGGAAGCTTTAAGTTGGAAGAATTGACTAAGGTTGGATTTTTGAGCAAACTATCTTGGAATCGGGATTTGAAGGTTCCAACAGGTTCGTATGATGATTTCGGACTTGGACGTATGTCCGTATCGGGTTTTGGATAACCCGGGAGTGTTTCGCCACCTATTGTGGAAGTTAGCAATTTGGAAGAATTTCATAAATTTGGGTTGAGGTGTATTTCAATGTTATTGATGTCCGTTTGGGATTCTGAGTCCGGGAATAGCTCCGTGTTGTGATATTGGTATTGAGAGCGCATCCGGAAGTGGATTTGGAGGTCCGTAGGTCATTTCGGCGTCAATTGGCGAAAGTTGGAAATTTGGCTGAATTTTTAGAAGTTTGACCGGAAGTGGACCTTTTGATATCGGGGTCGGATTCCTATTCCAGAAGTTGGAGTAGGTACGTAATATCAATTATGACTTGTGTGCAAAATTTGAGGTAAATCGGACTTGATTTGATAGGTTTCGGCATTGGATGTGGGAGTTAGAAGTTTAATAGTTTATTAGGCTTGAATCGATGTATAATTCATGGTTTCGATGTTGTTTGATGCGAGTTGAGACCTCGAGCAAGTTCGTGTCATGTTTTGGGACAGGTTAGTATAACTGGACGGGGTCCCGGGGGCCTCGGGTGTATTTCAGGGTGGTTTCGGATCTAATTTGAATGAAAAGTTGCTGCTCGTTTGCTGGTTCTGTTTTTGTTCTTCGCGAACGCGAAGGGAGTCCCGCGTTCGTGAAGAAGGAAGATGGTGGCTGCTATTTTGTGCTTCGCGAACGTAAAGAGGAGTTTTGAGGCTGCTGGGTTTTGGCCTTCGTGAACGCGGAGGGATTGACTGAGGAAACTACGCGAACGCGAAGGGTCAATCGCGAACGCGCAGAAGAAAGGAGGAGACGGGCCTAAGGCCATTTGGCCTACGCGAACGAGATGCCTTGCATGGATAGGCCTTCGCGAACGCTATACTGGTCACGTGAACGCGAAGGGAAAATGCTGGGGAAGGAACATTTGGCCTTCGCGAACACGAGGCATTTGTCGCGAATGCGAAGAATAACGGGTCTGAGCAGTGTTCTATTAAAGACGGGGGTTGGACTCATTTCAACCCCATTTCTTCATGGGAGCCGATTTTGGGGACGATTTTTGAGCACCATTTCCATAGTCAATCATAAGGTAAGTGATTTCTACTAGTTGTGAGTCAAATACAAGGTTTATACATGGATTTAGACATGAAAATTTGAGAAAATTTGGGATTTTGAAGAAAAATCTAGAAATTGGTATTTTTGGATTTTAACCCCGCAAATGGCTATGGAATTGGATAGAAATTATATAATTGAGTTCTTGAGATTATGGGTAACGTTTTCACCCGAAAAGTTCCGAAATCCGGACACGTGGGCCCGGGGTGAATTTTAAGAATTTTTACCATTTTGGTTAGGGTAATTTATTTAATAGCCTAAATTCGAATTATTGAACATGTATTAATTATTTCATATAACTTTTGGATAGTTTCGAATTTTTCGGCATCAAATTAAAGTTTTTACACGACATTTTGATCTAAAAGTGGACCTTGAGGCAAGGTAAGTCTCTTGTCTAATCTTGTGAGGGGAAAATTACCCCATAGGTAATTAAATTAATAATTGTTGCTAGTTGTGGGGGCTACGTACGCACGAGGTGACGAGAGTCCGTGCGTAGCTACTATTTATTGCTAAAGTCCAGGTAGTTTAGGACTCAAATCATGAATTACTTGTGTAAACGGTATTCTTCATTTAATTAAATTATTTGATATATATATATATATATATTGTGAATTGTTAGGGAAGATAGTAAAAGATGGAGATCTCATATACTTAATTTTCTGTTTAAATTAATTAATTATTAAAATAAATTGTTCATCCTCTCGAATTAATCTTACAATAAATATACTCTCATTCCGGAGGTACATAAGAAAATGTCCTCCTTTCTTGTGGAGCGAGATGAACGCCTCGGCAGTATAGATGCATCTATGGATCGTGCCGCATATCCCTCGGCAGTGTACACCACACTCTAGATCGGGTCGTACGATCTCGACAGAAATCGTGCCTAATAATAATAATAATTACACAATACTTTACTATTTTAATTGCAGCTTGTGAATTTAATTAATAGATTGGGAATTGTTACATTTGAAGGAATTTGATTATTTCTGTTGGTTAAATATAATTATCGTTAATCCTGTGAATCATGTTGAATTAAATATTTTTATTTTTATTTTATTGATTATTATTATTGATCCTTAGTGACTGTCAAAGTCGACCATTTCGTCTCTACCGCTTCGAGATCAGGCTTGATACTTACTGGGTACACGTTGTTTACGTACTCATGCTGCACTTGTTGCATATTTTATTATGCAGGTACGTATATGTTTAGCGGCCTTGTAGGCCCAGAGGTGTGATTAAAATATGGGGACTTAGGTGAGTTGCATTCTGTATTTCGATCCACAACCAACAGAGTCTCCTTCAGAGTTATTATATTTGTTTCTGTCTAATTTGTATTCCGGACAGATGCTGTATTTTATTTTAACTCCCTAGTAAATGCTCATGCACTTGTGACACCGGATTTTGGGAGAAATTATGGGCTGTTTAGTAATTTAGTTGCTAAATTATTTATCACTTACTCTATGAGTTCTATCTTTATTATTTAATTGAGGAAATTTTAATTTCAAAAATATTAAAAAAAATGGGCAATTACTTTAATTGATTATGGTTGGCTTGCCTGACAGCGGTGTCCGGCGCCATCACGGCCTTAATGGATTTTGGGTCGTGACAATATATATATATATATATATATATATATATATATATATAATGAACGAGGTATTTTACCTATTATGAGCAGGACATTAGCTCTAAGGCTTAAGCGTAAGCCTCATGAGTTTAGGCCTAGTACACACACACACACACACACACACACACACACACACACACATATATATATATATATATATATATATATATATATGAGTCCACCAAACAATATAGAGAACCAGGTTCTCTATCTGTTGTCACAGTAAATAAGCGGCAAGTAAAACCAAACAATATAGAGAACCAGATTCTATATCAATTCCCACAGTAAACAAGCAGTAAGTAAAGAACACGCGATATTTACATGGAAAATTTCTTGCTCAAGGGATTAAAAACCACGACCTACCCTAGTAGGATTTCAACTCTACTAAACCGAGCAAACTTCAGATTACAACCTATTGCAATCTAGGAATTAAACTCTTAACCCTTCACCCCTTATAATAACTCTATTGTAAGCCCTTTGCAATAACTCTATCACAAAGCAACAAGCCTTGACTAACTCTAGTAAAAAAACCAAACCAAACGATGGTTGAAATCTGTCGTACTAAGACACTTCTTGAAAGGAGTGTAGGATTACAAGTGAAGAACAAAATAACAAAGACTCAACAAACCTAAAAACTTAAGACATCTTCAATATCAGGATATAGTCCTTGAGGTTGTAGTAACTTTGTTCTGGAGAGAGCCTTGAAGGGCGTGGCGGCTAGCACTTGAGAGAGTATGAATTTTTTGATTTGCAAGTGTTAGGTTAAACCTTGTGTCATGTTCTATATATGTATATGAGTGAGCATGTGAGAAGAGATAGGGTCTTTTAATTTGTCCTTAGCATGCTACAGCTGTGCTGCTGTACTGCTATCAGTCGGTACAGTGCAACAACTTTTATAACTGTAAAGTTGACTGTACGACGACCAAGAAAACTGATTCACACCTGGTCCCTATCTGATTCCTCGAGAACGTTTGGCAAATCATCAAAACACAAAATAGCATAACTTATCAATATATATAACAAAACTCCTCCAAACTAGTATACTACTGGTGTCCTATATATCTTTTTAAATATCTGAATTATATATTTGTATAACTAGTAAGACTGCAGTAATGTTGTTGCATATTGTTTACCCTCAAAATCGGATAACAATTAAATTTGTAAGTGGTTTTAAGGATACGTGAATTAACTTGACATAAAATGATAAATTAGATTGCAATTGAAATAAATAACGATAAAGTAAATGCAAACCACACGAATTGGACGACTTCAGCCTTGGAAGGTTAGCCACCCCCGAGTCGAACGCACTTTGATCGGTATCAAGATACATAATAATAAGAGCTTACAGAGAATAATAATAATAATGTATGTCTTTGGAATTCGTGTTACAATGTGTTTTATAAGTAATCAGACCCCCTTTATATAGTAGGGGAGTCCTACATTAGGTACAAATCTATAATAGGTAACAAATCCTCTAATTAACTGATTGCCGATCTCTTATCGATATGTGTCGAGATCTCCGTCGCGATATTCGGTCGGTCACAAAAATCACGGCTTTCTATTGGCCGAGCTTGACTACTTGGCAACATTCTTTGAAGTTAATCGAGGCTAGGGACCGATCCCGAATCACGTCCCCGACATCCTCGAGGGCAGGCGTTATGGTACAGGCTCCAAATTAATGAGATTTCTACCTCAATCTAAGCTCCCCTGTTGCTATATCTCGAGCTTGGCTTATTATGTCGGAGACCGGGATGTACTATGAGACCGGTTCTACCCGTATACAAATAGTCTCCTCATTTTTCGGAGATTAGATGACGAGAAACGATATGAGCTCCCGATTCTCACTTCGATATACTGTGACAGAAATGACAAAATAGTTGAAATGCCCCGTCGGTCTAGTCTTAATGGCATTAAATGCTTGTCAGTTGCCGGTCGGCGACTCCCAGATGTGAACCGTCGCTGGAAAACTAAGTACCCCTTCCTTTATTCATTCAAACTTTACATCCAAGCCTTCTGCCCTCGTGTCTAAGAAATTTCAATACTTCCAAGCACTTATATTCTGGTTACTTTGAGATCTTTTATAAGAACTTTCATTCGTCTTCATCTCAAACCATCAAGTGTACTCTTTTAACTTCTTCTTTTTCCTCATTTTTTCATCATATTTCAAAGAAAGGGCGAAGACTTCAAAATTTATTCCCCAAAAAGAAACTCCCTCTACCTCGTGGCCGGCTACCGAGGAAGTGGTCTCGCATACTGCTGTCGAGGAACCGGTACCAGAACCTCCTATGAAAATGTTCATCCCTGGGGGGTGCCCGGTTAATGTTTATTTTAAGGTCAAAAAGCCCTCCTCCGTACCAAGTCAGTGCGAGGAGGTCTCGAGGTACATCTGCTCGATCACCGAGGATATTCTCTCCGAAGTCAAAAAGGATTGCAACTGGGTTGAGAAACATGTGGTGATTCCTAAACCCGACACTTATCCCTTCATGCTGTGCCCCTTCATGAAATTGTGACACCTACGTCGAGGGATTTTTAAGTGTATACACTTATCCCTTCATGTTGTGCCCCTTGGACCCGGTTATCATCAACTTTTGCAAAAGATACGAGGTATCCCTTAGTCAAATTCACCCTTCTTTCTGGAGGATCGTTATCCTCCTCCGTTTCTTTGTAAGCAAGATCGAAGGGTGCCCTTTCACTATCAACTACCTCATGCATTTATACAGTCCCTGATTCTACCGAGGGGGACTGATCAAGCTCTCCCGTCGGGTCAGTAAAGTCCCATTCTCGAGTATCAATGAAGATCGGGATAGAGGTTGGCTAGGCCGTTTTGTCTGAGTGAGGACCTCGGACTTGATTCCGGCCGAGCACATGCCGTTCCATGAGAAGTGGAACATGTCACGTAAGTATAATTTTGCTTCCAAGATTTAATTTATTGCAGTAATATGTGAATAGTAGACATCTCATAGCGTCTGAGTTGAGTTGGAGTTGGGCTTGAGCTTATTTTTATTATTAATAGTTACTGGAGTATGTATTATGGGGTTGGGTAACTTGGGTTGATAGGTTGGGCTTATAATTATAGTTAAAGTTATAGGAAATATTTTGGTATTTCGGTATACCGAAATACCAAAAAATCAAAACTTGAATACCGAGATCCGTACCGAAGTACCGAACAACCGAAAATTTCGTATCGAATTAGTATCGAATAATCGAAGAACCGATACCGAAATACCGAATTAATTCGGTTCTTCGGTTTTTCAAATTTTATGCCCACCCCTACATCCGGTAGCGATGATTTCCCTACTTAATCCCCTGCTCTGAGATAGGGTGAAGAGAAGAAAAGAAAAAAGGGCTCCGAATTCTCCGAGCTCGGATAAAAAATAAGCCAATGAGAAGGTTGGTGCATAAATCCAAAGAAAGCACCAGTGCTCGAGCACCGTCTCCGGATTCACTCTATCGCCTGAGGGATGAATCCGAATCCGAAGGAGAAGTCTTCGATCTGATGGCCAGCATTTCATCACGACTTGAAGGGCAAGGGGCCTCCGAATCGGAGAGAGGCGAGGCCGATCTACCTCAAGTTAGGGAGGCCGATGAGGAGGCCTATCTATCTCGGGATGTGGGCGACGCCCTGAAGAGGCGCTTGGTGTGATAGACATAACTGAGTTGCCTTTGTTCACTGAGTCCATGTATAACATGGATCATATGGTGAAAGAACGTCTCAACGAGGGGGCCCATGGAGCAGACGATCGCTTCCGCGGCATTTTTGATAGCGTGGAATCTACCGCCATAGAGGATGTCACCGATTTGGGTGACTTGGAGGTGCCAAAGAAGAGTCCATCTTTGGGAACAAGCGGGCCCTTTTCAAGCCCAAAATTGGTCAACCGGTTCCTAGCTCTGAGTGTGGATCCCGACCGAAAGTGGTCGATCATCATCTCCGTTCCACAGGATACCCAAGTCCTTTCTGCCCCCGTGGGGGTGTCCAGCTACCTTCGGTTTTTGGTGACCGAGGAAGACCAAGCTAAGATGACCGAGGTGGACGCGCCCTGCCTGCTCAATGAAGCACAACAGGCACTAAACCAGGTAACTTCAAATACCTCTTGATGACTTCAATTCATACTTAGACTAATTTGTAGATAATCCTAACATTTTTCTTTGTGTATGCAGGCCTCGGTGTTTCATCATGAGACCTTTCTCCAATATCAGGACGAGATGAACCAGCTTGAGGCCGAGGTCCGAGGGCTCACCGAGAAGAGAAATACTTACAAACTTCTCAGCGAGCAGCGTGAAGGGGAGGCTAAGAGCCTCCGAGTTGAGCTAGAGGTTGCTTGGAAGGAGCATGCCGATCTGGTCGAGAAGGTAAAAATATTTGAGGTTAGGACGACGAGCTAGGCTCGGTGACTAATGGTCGGAATCCGCAGGTCCAACAAAAAATTGACCGGATCGCCTAACTTCGAGCTGAGATGGATGTTGTCAAGGCCGAGACCGACGAATGGAAAGGTAAGATGGACCGTATGGCCTTGGAAAAGGAGACTGATCGGGCGCAGCTGACTTCTACGGAGACACATCTTCGAGCGGCAAAGGAAAAGGCCGAGGTACATGCCAAAAAGGTTGAGGAGCTCCTGTCTCAGCTAAGTGCGGTCGTCTCTGATCGTGAAAATCTTGCCAAGGAGCTCGAAATAGCCAAGACGGTGGTTTTGGTGGATAAAGACGATGCTGACGAGATGGTGAACCAATACAAGGCCGATACTGAGGTTGTCTAGGATCGAACGAAGGATATCATCGAGCATGCGAAACAGCAATCCCGAAGGGAGGCCCTCGAGTAGATACATGCTTAGAGTTTTGACTTGTCGGCCAAAATTGAGAGTGCTAAGGGGCTCAAAGATGAGGCCAAGAAGTTGGCTTATCCCGAGGAAGACTCCAAGGGTTCGAGCGGATCCGAGGGTGGAGGAGACTCCGAAGATCCTGGCGATGAGGCGGGCTCCGGTGAAGACCAGGCCGTTTAAGTGCCTTGTATATTTTTTTTATATTTTTGTACTTGTGTACTTTTGTGCTTTGTGTCAAGGCCGTTTGGCCTTTGTAAAGACTTCATGTATATATAATACAAGGCTTCCTTTTCCCTTCGACAATTTCTGAGTTTTTTTTTTCTTAGCTTTATTCTTTATGTTCGTAAAGATTGAAATGCCTTAGCATGAACTAGTTAGGTCATGTTCGGTGGTTCGAACACGCCTTGCCCTTGACATTATTTTATTCAAGGCATCATGGGGGTTCGGTATAACCAGAAGTTTTCCCCAAAGTTCTTATAATATTTAGACTATAGTTTTCTGAGGGTAGCCTTTAGAACTGGTTACGGATGTCTCCGAGCCGTTTTAATATATCCGTAGTTGTTTAGTTCGGGTGTTGCCCAGTGGGCTTGTCACCTCGAGTTATTCGGGCTTGCCTAAGATAACAGTCCTCGAATGGGGATGGCCGTAGCCTTTAAGGTTCGGGCATTGCCTAATAGGTCTTGTGCCTCCGGGCTCCCTTATCCCAAGTCGTCCGAGTTTGTTTTTGGACGGCAGTCCCCAATTAGGAGTGATCATTTGAACCCGGATAAAGGAGGACCTTGGGCTCGATACGTTTAGGGGATCTAATGTAGGAAATTCCTTAAGAGGAAAGAAAAAAGAGAAATTTTTAAGGGACAAGATATTTATCCGCAAGGTAGAGATTTCTTTTTATTCTTGTGTGTAATAGTTACACATGTGTACAAGTTTTGTGCCAGGGCTCGAGCAATATATGCGGGCCCGGTTCATTTGACCGTTTGGTACTTACTGTAAATCCTATCAATCGAGCCGAGACCATTCAATCATAAAGTTTCTTTCCTTGCTAAAGTCGTTATCCGAGGGTAATGCCCCCAGTGTTCGGGGCCGATCGTAGAGATGTCTCGAATACTGTTGTCATGATCTTTGATACTGGTTCGTAAATGGACTTCAATTCTAAGTTAGCACGATTTACTGTTGCCTTGTTAAAAATCTCGCCGGAAAACTCATTTGGGACAAAACCGGTTCAAGGGAAAAAGAGTGAAACGCGTGCTTTGAGGCCTAAATATTGTATCATTCCTTGCTCGTTACATTCAAGTGTTAGTTCAAAAATAAAAAAAATGAATGGGGTCGTACCTTAGCAGTAATATCATTTTAAGTGAGTTATATTCCAGTTGTTCGGTAGTTGCTCTCCGTTCATTACACCGAGTTTGTAGGACCTATTTCTGGTGATCTCGATAATTTGATACGGACCTTCCCAGTTCGGCCCCAACTTTCATTCATTCGGGTTTCTGGTGTTTAGTGTAACCTTCATTAATACTAAATCCCCGACATTGAAGTGTCGAAGGTTAGCTCTTCTATTGTAATACCTCTCGATCCGCTGCTTTTGGGCGGCCAATCGAACAAAGGCGGCTTCATGCCTTTCATCTAGTAGATCCGGGCTTGTATTCATGGCCTCTTCATTTGATTCCTTGGTTGAATATCAGAACCTAAGACTTGGTTCTCTGACTTCGACCAGTATTAGAGCTTCGGCATCGTAAACCAGCGACAAATGGGGTGGCCCCGATACTGGACATCGAGGTCGTACGGTATGCCCATAAGACTTCTGGAAGGATTTCCTTCCATTTTTCTTTGGCGTCAGTTAATCTTTTTTTGAGGTTCTGGAGTATGGTTTTGTTGGTCGATTCTGCTTGTCCGTTCCCGCTAGGGTGATAGAGCTTTGGTGATCTTGATCTTGTGATCTTCGAGAAACTTGATTACTTTGCTGCAGATGAATTGTTTCCTGTTGTCGCACATGATCTCGGCCGGCATTCCGAACCAGCATATGATGTGGTCCCAAATGAAGTTGATTACCTCCTTCTCCCTGACCTTCTCGTATGCCTGGGCTTCCACCCACTTAGAAAAATAGTCAGTCATAAACAATATAAATTGAGCCTTACAGGGTGCCCATGGAAGGGGGCCAACGATGTCCATTCCCCACTTCATGAACGGCCATGGTGACAGAACCAAATGCAGCAGCTCCCCCAGTTGATGAATCATCGGAGCATGTCTTTGACATTCATCACATTTTCGTACGAACTCCTTCGCGTCTTTTTTCATATCGATCCAGTAGTAGCCGACTTTGGTTACTTTTCGAACCAATGATTTGGCACCTGAATGATTTCCACAGGTGGCTTCGTGGATTTCCCTCAGAATGTATTCGGTGTCTCCCAGTCCTAGACATATTGCGAGCGGTCCAACGAATGTTCTTCTGAACAGGGTTCCATCTTTGGACAAAGTAAACCGAGCTGCCTTCGTA
Source organism: Nicotiana tomentosiformis (assembly GCF_000390325.3). Classification (NCBI taxonomy): domain Eukaryota; kingdom Viridiplantae; phylum Streptophyta; class Magnoliopsida; order Solanales; family Solanaceae; genus Nicotiana; species Nicotiana tomentosiformis. The sequence continues at coordinate 99,521,483 of NC_090823.1, forward strand.
TGCAGGGCCCTTGATTCTTTCGGATTCGAGGGCAGTTTTTCGGTCTTCAGGTATTCTATATATTTGTTTCTCTAGTCCCAAGTTAGGCTCGTTGAGTTAATATCAGCATGGCCTTCTTCCACTACCGATCTCATAAGTTGTACGACTGACCTCGAGTTGAGCTCGTCGTCCTCGACCGATGATCCTAAGTTAGTAAGGGCATCAGCCTCACCGTTTTGATACCGGGGTACGTGTTGCAAAGTCCATTCTTTGAACCGATGTAATGTTACCATCAACTTATCCAGGTACCTTTGCATTCGTTCTTCTCTGACCTTGAATGTCCCATTAACTTGGTTCACCACGAGGAGGGAGTCACACTTAGCTTCGATCACCTCCGCTCCTAGGCTTTTGGCTAGTTCGAGACCTACAATCATGGCCTCATATTCGGCCTCATTGTTAGTCAATTTCACATTCCTAATAGATTGTTTAACTACATTGCATATTGGTGGCTTCAATACGATGCCAAGTCCGGACCCTTTTGCGTTCGAGGCACCATCTGTAAAGAGGGTCCAGATCCCTAAGGACGTCTCTGAGTTCATCAACAACTCTCTTTCGACCTCGGATATTAGGGCCGGCGTAAAGTCGACCACGAAGTCTGCCAATATTTGAGATTTAATGGCAGTCCGGGGTCGATATTCAATATCGTACCTACTGATCTCTACGACCCATTTGGCTAATCGTCCTGAGAGCTCGGGTTTATGCATTATATTTCGCAATGGGTAAGTAGTCACAACACATATAGGATGACATTGAAAATATGGTTTCAGCTTCCTAGAGGCGCTTAGAAAAGAGAGTGCCAATTTTTCTAGGTGAGGGTACCTAGTTTCGGCCTCACCTAGAGTCCTGCTAACATAGTAAATTGGAAATTGCGTACCTTGCTCTTCCTGGACCATGACTCCACTTACCGCTATCTCAAATACTGCCGAGTACAGGTATAGTTGTTCGTCTGTCTTTGGCGTGTGAAGCAGCGGTGGGCTCGATAGATACCGCTTGAGTTCCTCCAAGACTCGTTGGCACTCCGGGGTCCAGGAGAAGTTATTCTTCTTCTTTAGTAGTGAAAAGAATTGCTGGCTCTTATCGGAGGACCTCGAGTTGAATCACCCTAGGGTGGCTATACGTCCGGTTAATCTTTGCACGGCTTCACATTGTCCACAACCATGATATCTTTGATGTCTTTGATCTTGTTGGGGTTGATCTCGATCCCTCGATTGGATACCATGAATCCGAGGAATTTACCTGATCTAACTCCAAACGCATATTTCTCTGGGTTCAGCTTCATATTGTATTTCTTCAATATGCTGAAGGTTTCCTGCAAATGTTTTAAATGGTCCTCTCCTTGCAGGGACTTAATGTAACTATCTAGCCAGTCGTTTTGAGTGTATTAGCCCAAATCCCCTATTTACTGCTTCTCCCTTATCTATTTCTGCTATTGTGACTTGCCAGGAGGTTTCATTTTGGTTTTTGGAGTGTTTTGGGTCACTTAGTCCCTAAATGGAGGTTTAAGTCTCTGAATTTTGACCGTAGTTGGAAGTGTATGAATACGACTTCGAAATGGATTTCTGTCAGTTCCGTTAGCTCCGTTGGGTGAATTTTGACTTAGCAGCGCGTCCGGACTGTGAATTTGAGGTTTGTAGCTAATTTAGGCTTGAAATGGCGAAAATCGAATTTTTGGAAAGTTTGACCGGGGGGTTGACTTTTTGATATCTAGGTCGGATTCCGATTCCAGAAGTTGAATTAGGTCCGTAATGTGGAGTATGACCTGTGTGCAAAATTTGAGGTCAATCGGACATGGTTTGGTAGGTTTCGGCGTCATTTGTGGAATTTGAAAGTTTAGAAGTTCATTAGGCTTGAATCCGGGTGTAATTGGTGTTTTGATGTTGTTTTGAGTGATTCGAAGGCTCGACTAAGTTTGTATGATATTTTAAGATGTGTTGGTATGTTTGGTTGAAGTATCGGGGCCTCGGGTGAATTTCGGGTGATTAATAGACCATTTTGGACTTAAGGAAGATAGCAGATATTTTGGTATTTTGTTGCAGACCTTTTCTTCATCGCGTTCGCGAGGGAGGTCTCGCGATCGCGTAAGGCAATCTGAGAGGCCAGCTAAAGTTGTTAATCACGTTTGTGAATTTGAGTACGCGATCGCGTAGGTTGGTCAGGCTGTGCATCGCGAACGCGTGGGCTAGGCCGCGTTCACGAAGAGGAAGTAAAGCAGCAGTGGGATTTAAGTGTTATTCTTTGCAAACACGAGGGGTCGTTCGTGATCGCGTAAGCATGAGGGCTAGTGAACCGCGTTCGCGTGGAGATTTTCGCGTTCGCATATGGTAAAACTCCTGGGGCAGTGAAGTTGTTCTTCGCGATCGCGAGGCTATTTTCGCGATCGCGATTAAGGAAATGTCTGGGCAGTATTAAAGTTTACAAAAACGAGGGTTATGCCATTTTATCAAAAACTTGAGTTGGGAGCACGGAATTGGGCAATTCCTGAAGGGACTTTTGTGGAGTTGATTGGGGTAAGTGATTCTTACTTGGTTTTGGTTAAATCCCATGATTTCAGCTTTAATTTTATCATCTAATTTGTGATTTTGGGTGAGAAATTGGGGAAAAAGAGGAAGAACTCTTAAATTGGGATTTTGAGGTTTTGAAGGGGATTTTGTTATCGGATTTGAGTAAATTTGGTATGGTTAGACTCGTGAGTGAATGAGCTTTCGGGTTTTGTGACTTTTGTCAGATTTCGAGATGTGGGTCTGGGGCCGGGTTCGGGCCAATTTCGGATTTTTGGCTTTAATTTAGTACTTTTGCTTGTGGAATTGATCCCTTTAGCCTATATTGATTGTATTGTTCTACTTGTGGCTAGATTCGGGACGTTTGGAGACCGATGTTAGAGGCAAAGGCGTTTCGAAGTAGAGATTTAGTTGGTTTGAGGTAAGTAACAATCTTAAATCTGGTTTTGAGGGTATGGAACCCCGAGAATTTGTGTAATGTGAATATTTGGAGATGACACACATGGTAGGTGACGGGCGTGCAAGAGTGCACCGTGAGGGATCGTTACTTGGTCCGTCCTGTGAGACTGTAAAGTCGAATAGCCATTGTTATTACTTGTTTTCCTTGTCTTTGAGCAATTGATTGCCTTTCATGTTAGAAACCATGCTCAGGCCATATGATATCACTGTTGGGACCCGTAGTGGTCGTATACTTGTTGAATTACTTGCTAATTGCTATCTTGTACTCAGTCATCATTTAACTTACGTATCATATCTCAACCTATTCTTGATTTTGTTGATACACTATGGTATCTTTGTTTGGGCTGATCTTTGTGATTTCCGAGATCCCGAGAGACTAGAGAGGTTGATGACTAAGTGAGGCCGAGGGCCTATCTGTGAGGTACTGATACTATGGCACGTGAGTTGTCCGTGCGGTTCCACATATTGTTACAATAGCACTTGAGTTGTCCGTGCAGCACGTGAGTTGCGTATTTTAGCGCTTGGGCTGAAAGGGGCCCCTCCGGAGTCTGCACACCCCCAGTGAGCGCAGGTACCTATTGAGTGTGAGTACTGAGGTTTGAGAGACGAGCGATTGAGCTGTTGTGACGAGTTGAGTGTCTGATGCCCTGAGAGGCTGTACATGTTTTTCATTTGTTGATGAACTTAGTTGCTATCTGTCATTGTTGTGAAATTTCTGAAAGATTCTATATCCGGATTACTTGCACTGTAAATGTATAAACTGATTTGACTTGAACTACGGGATTTGAAAGCATGTCTATTCTTTGCTGGAATTATTGAAAATGAACTGTATTTGTATAGCTCGTCACTACCTTCTCATTTTGTTATTTAATTCTGTTACTTGCTGAGTTGGTTGTACTCATGCTATACCCTGCACTTCATGTGCAGATCCAGGTGTGCTTGATCACGGAGGTCGTTGAGTTCGTGCGCGATCGAGTACCGGAGACTACGAGGTAGCTGCCGGCGTCCGCATTCCTTGTCTCTCCTTCTATGTTTTCTTTCTTTTCAGTATTGACATTCAGACACTAGTTGTATTAGACCGGGTATTTAGATGTCCATGATTTAGTGACACCCCGATGTCGGGCTATTTTTCCGCACTTATATTTTAATTGGGTTTTACCCCCGTTTTATGAAAAACTCCGGTTATTTTAAATGTCTTAAATTCATTTCTGTTAAATTTGGAAAGTGTTTTTTTCTAAAAAGGTCGGCTTTCCTAGTACCCCGATAGGCTCCATCACGTCAGGTTAGATTTTGGGTCGTGATAAATTGGTATCAGAGCCTAGGTTACATAGGTCTCACGAGTCTTGAGCAGGTTTAGTAGAGTCTTGCGGATCGGTACAGAGACGTCTGTACTTATCTTCGAGAGGCTGCCGAACCCTTAGGAAACTTCACATTCTTAAATTCTTGTCGTGCGAATCTATTGATTCTAGAAACTAAACATGTGTTATTTCATTCTCTCACATATGGTGAGGACTCGTACTACCGGGCAGGATGGACAGCCACCAGTACCACTGATCACGCCCAATTGTAGTCCTAAAAAGGATAAGCGGTCGCTGCAAATATAATCCGGTCTAAAAGTCCAGAGTCGAATCCCATAGAGAACTAAGGTTTAGCTATAACTTTTTAATATCACTAAGAAGACAAGTTTGAACAATTTTCTAAATTGTAAAGATTGAGATTTATATTTCTAACAAATTAACTAGCAAATACTAGAAAGCGGTAAAATTATCAACTAACGAGACAAAGGGTTGAAGACAAGACTAAGGAGGTCTAGAGTTTGATTTCCCCAATTGTCGGAATCCTTCCCGCTGTGTCTTCTACAATTTCGCCTAAGTATTCTCTACTGAACATGAGCACTTTAGGTGTCGTAATTCTCTCTCGAGCAACTACAACAATTTACTAGGCATATTTTCTCGAACTACGCTAGTTGGCTTTATCTAACCACTCATTATGACCACGTCAAAGCTTTGTTATTTCTAAACCTACCTTTAAACCTGTTGTATTGATTTCTCACATACGTTAGGAGTGACGTTGTTCAACAACCACCTAAATATGTATCCTTTCTCAAGCAACATATAATAAATAGGCACAATCAATCGATGACCATTCAATCAACTAAAATAAGCACGTAGTAGAACAAATAGACAAATTCAAAGGTTAAATTATATTAAAACATAACAAGAATTCATCCTACAAAAGGTTCCATCAAAACTCTAGATAACAAATTAGCTATTCATAATAGTATGCATAACTGGAATACTAGAATTCATAACCAATAATAGAAATAGGAAGAAGGAAGTGAGAAGCTTGTAGAAGAATTTTTCGCCTTGCTCCTAGTGTGTTCTTGCCTCCTTAGGTCGAATCCACAGTCTCCTTAGCCTCCTTAAGTCTAAATTATGTCAAAAGTATGTCAAAAGTCCTCAAAATACCGTTTTCCATGTATATATACCATGTAGGGTCGGGCCCAAATAATTATACCTTCTCCGACGCGAAAAAGGACACTTTTCCAGGTCAGGACGTCCGCGGCCGCAGATTCAACCGCGGATTTGGCCGCGGATATTACCCAGTGTTCTGCCTCACATCCGCGGCCAGATCCGCGGCCGCGGATTCGATCGTGAATTTCACCCTGTTCTGTTTGGAATTTGGAAACACTTAAAACATGAAAATTGTAGCCCTTTGAATTTTCTTACCAACCATATATTGTGGAGCCCAAATGGAGTTCTGAGCGAAAGGTTATGTGCATTTTACTAGTGCATCATAACCACGACCTTTATATAGACACGACCTTTTTAAATAATTCTCCTAACTCATCACACCAAGAATACTTAAAATAGACTAAGCACAAAAGCGTAACATCTTCACTTCAAGGTTTGACTTACAAGTACCACGCATTATTCACAACTCACCCACTTACTCTAACATAGAGGTCACTGACATTACCTTTCCTTCATGAATCAAGTGCCCTTACACAACAAAAGAGTGTAGTTCCACACAATAAAATTTAAGAACACTTAGGAACTCAAGAAAGAAAGAATTCGCTCACTCTCAGAAATAACATTCATATGCCACAAAAGATGTACCATAGGCTTGCCCGTAGTGTACTACTCTACTAATCGAGCTCATTCAATCTAGGATCAAGTAGGACTTTATTTGGTTGTAATGTAGGCTGTGGGACGGGTAGGATACATTTAGATATAAGAGTGACTACACCTCCCTAAGAACTTTAATACATATACTTTAACATTCAAACCCCATACTTATGTCAAACCAAACTCCACCTTCACATCAATGTATATTACCCCATACTTCTTTAAGCACAATTACATCAAGAGTCACCACTTATCAAGGAATATTATTTTTTTCACAGCAATACAACTATTTTTTTTCCTTTTCTTTCTTTTTCAATTCAAGTGGCTCTTACTTATTCAAAACAGTGCACCTTTCTCCTTATTTTATTAGTTCCACTCAAAAGCCATACCATCCACCCCACACTTTAACTTTTACACAGTTAATAATAAGTCAAGTGCTCATGAGAGGTTAGAAGGTTCAAATAGATGGTTAATTCAAACAAATGGGTAAGGCTTGTAATGTGGTTGCCAAAGAAACAGGATTACAGGCTCAAATAGGTTAACTACGATACATAACAATTAGGCGGGTACAATATATATATGGCTCAACAAAGAAACGCTTATATCACTTCCAAGACTGAACAAAATTACTATTTCGCTTTGCAAACACACGGGGCAAGTTCTAGGCATCAAATGTAATGCACAGAATAACACCCAAACCTCACATACACATGGCACATAACTCACTCAGGATTGGATTCATCAAGACACTCTAGTCAAAACAGTTAAGCAAATTTAAAATCATACAATTTAAGGTACTTATATAAGAGTCAAGAACTGAGCCTAAGCGTCATAACCAAAGTACTCATTATTCTCAAGGCATAACAAAGGCAAGAGATATTGCTTCAATTCAAAACACAACACAATTTCTCCTATTCCTAAAAATATAAAACTAGCTACACCCGGTTCAAACAAAACCCTTGGAAAAGAACTGTGGCACGAAAAAAAACCAAGGGAGAATTATTACACTACCTACAAAAAAAATCTTTGTCTTTTTCCTTTCGACTTAAATTCCTCAAGAAAAATATCTAATAGATCCATCGTCGGGAAAAGTCCAATATTTTTTATTATTGTAAAAATAATATAAAAAATTATTCAATTAAACTAACACAGCTAAAATAGCATGGAAAGTCACCCTAACAATCTTCTCACCCCACACTTAAAATTGTGCATTGTCTCCAATGCACACCCATACATACAAGAGGGTAAAAGAAACTCCCTGGAAGGCCAAAGGCCGACGCACTAGCATCTCATGGGGTGCTCAGACTTCTTCCAGGCCTAGTCCTAAAAAGGATAAGCGGTCGCTGCAAGTATAATCCGGTCTAAAAGTCCGGAGTCGAATCCCACAGATAACTAAGGCTTAGCTATAGCTTTTTAATATCACTAAGAAGACAAGTTTGAATAATTTTCTAAATTATAAAGATTGAGATTTATATTTCTAACAAATTAACTAGCAAATACTAGAAAGCGGTAAAATTATCAACTAACGAGACAAAGGGTTGAAGACAAGACTAAGGAGGTCTAGAGTTTGATTTTCCCAATTGTCGGAATCCTTCCCGCTGTGTCTTCTATAATTTCGCCTAAGTATTCTCTACTGAACATGAGCACTTTAGGTGTCGTAACTCTCTCTCGAGCAACTACAACAATTTAGTAGGCATATTCTCTCGAACTACGCTAGTTGGCTTTATCTAACCGCTCATTATGACCATGTCAAAGCTTTGTTATTTCTAAACCTACCTTTAAACCTGTTGTATTAATTTCTCACATACGTTAGGAGTGACATTATTCAACAACCACCTAAATATGTATCCTTTCTCAAGAAACATATAATAAATAGGCACAGTCAATCGATGGCCATTCAATCAACTAAAATAAGCACGTAGTTGAACAAATAGACAAATTCAAATGTTAAATTATATTAAAACATAACAAGAATTCATCCTACAAAAGGTTCCATCAAAACCCTAGATAACAAATTAGCTATTCATAATAGTATGCATAACTACAATACTAGAATTCATAACCAATAATATAAATAGGAAGAAGGAAGTGAGAAACTTGTAGAAGAATTCTCTGCCTTGCTCCTAGTGTGTTCTTGCCTCCTTAGGTCGAATCCCCAGTCTCCTTAGCCTCCTTAGGTCTAAATTATGTCAAAAGTATGTCAAAAGTCCTCAAAATACCCCTTTTCCATGTATATATACCAAGTAGGGTCTGGCCCAAACAATTATGCCTTCTCCTACGCGAAAAAGGACACTTTTCTAGGTCAGGACCTCCGCGACTGAGGATTCAACCGCTGATTTGGCCGCGGATTTTACCAGTGTTCTTCCTCACATCTGCGGCCAGATCAGCAGCCGCAGATTTGACAGTGATTTTCTCCATGTTCTGTTTGGAATTTGGAAATACATAAAACATGAAAGTTGTATCCCTTTTAATTTACTTTCGAACCATATATTGTGGAGCCCAAATGGAGTTCTGAGCGAAACGTTATGTGCACACTACTAGACAATGTGCAATATGCCTACTCGATTCTTCGTTCGTTCTTAACTGTCATCCGTTGATCCCCGAACATGATCCAGGCTTAATTCCTTGGAATTTTATTCAGACTTCAAAGATCCAAATCACTTGAATTCATTCCATAACATCTACATAGCTCGAAATCACTCCTACAAGGCATAAAACACACAATTAGTGCAAAACACTAGCGATTAAAGCTCAAACTCAATTAAAGTGCAGTAAATTAGAGTGTAATAAGCGACTAAAATTCGTAATTATAGCCTATCATACAACCAGCCATGGTTGCGAGAGGCCGAGGCCGTGGTAGGGCAAAGGTGCAGCCGTACATCAGCTGGGGAAGTACCTGCAGATCCACCAGTTGCCCCAGATCAGGACCAGATTCCAGTTGTTGATGCACCAACTCAGGCACCACCTGTGCTTATTGTGAGTTTAGGCCTTCAGGAGGCCTTAGCTCAGATTCTGACCGCGTGTACCAGTCTTGCTCAGGAGGTCTCTGTTTCGGCTGCAATAACCACTTCTCAGGCCGGGGGAGGTGCTCAGACTCCCGCTGCCCGCACACCAGAGCAGGTGGTATAGGGATTCCAGACACCGGGGGTACCCCTAGCCTAGTCGGTTGTAGTTTCTTAGGACTATGTGGTTTTTGCTATGCCCGGGGATGAGCAGCGTAGATTGGAGAGGTTTGGGAGACTCCAGCCTCCATCTTTCAGTGGTGCAGAGGGAGAGGATGCACATGGTTTCTTGGAATGGTGTCCAAGGATACTCCGTTCGGCAGGTATTCTGGAGACCAGTGGGGTCTCGTTCACTACCTTTCAGTTCTCCAGGGAGGCATTCGGTTGGTAAGAGGCTTATGAGAGGCGTAGGTCGGTCGCCGCAATGCCCCTTACCTGCCAGCAGTTCTCCGTTATCTTTCTGGAGAAGTTCGTGCCTCAGTCCCGCAGAGAGGAGCTCCGCAGATAGTTTGAGAAGCTTCGTCAGGGTGATATGTCTGTGTCGCAGTATAAGATGCGATTCTCGGAGTTGGCCCATCATGCTATCTGGTTGGTTCCCACAGACATGGAGAGGATCTAGAGGTTTATAGATAAATAAATGGCCTCACTTTTCCGCTGCGATTGCTTATGACCAGAGAGAGAGTGTCTGGTGCTACTTTTGATGAGGTAGTCGACATTGCTCATCATATTGAGATGGTTCGCAGCCAGGAGCGGGTTAAGAGGGAGGCCAAGTGGCCTCGTGGTCAGGGTGGCTTCAGCGGTGTTCCTTCTAGGGGGAAGTTCCACCACGGTAGGGGTCATCCTTTCAGACATGCTCAGACGGCTCGCCCAGTTAACCGTAGTGCATCGTTTGGCCACGGGTCACACAATCATCAGCAGGGCCAGTCATCGTTTAGTGCACTACTGGCGCAGAGTTCTCACCAGGCTTTGTCAACTCAAGCTTCCATGGGTAGTTCCTCTAGGCACCAGAAGCAGCAGTTCCGTTAGAGGAGGGGTTGTTTCGAGTGCGGAGATTTTGGTCACATCAAGAGAGATTGCCCTAGGTTATTGAGTAGGGCTCCACAGCAGAGTACTCGGCCGATGGCACCAGCACCAACAACTCTACCACCCATTCAGCCAGTTCGAGGTGGGGCTCAATCAGATAGGGGGTTGCCCGAGAGGGGGAGGCAGATCAGGGGGTAGCCAGGCTCGTTTCTATGCCCTCCCTGCCAAACCAGATGCCATTGCTTCAGATGCTGTGATTACAGGTATTATCTCAATTTGCCACAGAGAAGCCTCTGTATTATTTGACCTTGGTTCCATTTATTCTTATGTGTCATCGTATTTCGCTCATTATCTGGATATGCCCAGTGAGTCCGTAGTTTCTTCTGTTCATGTGTACACTCTATTGGGCGATATTATCATTGTGGACCATGTATATCGGTGATGTGTGTGACTATTGGGAGTACGGAGACTAGAGTTGATCTCTTGTTGCTTAGTATGGTTGATTTTGATGTGATATTGGGTATGGATTGGCTGTTTCCATGTCATGCTGTTCTAGATTGTCATGCTAAGACCGTGGCATTGGCGATGCCGGGGTTGGCGAGGGTTGAGTGGAGCGGTTCTATAGACTATGTTCCCAGTAGAGTGATTTCATACTCGAAAGCTCAACGGATGGTTGAGAAAGGTTGTCTATCTTATCTGGCCTTTGTGAGGGATATTAGTGTAGAGGCCCCTACTATTGATTATGTTTCGGTGGTGCGAGAGTTTCCGGATGTGTTTCCTACAGACCTGTCGGGCATGCCGCCCGACAGGGATATTGATTTCGGTATTGATTTGGTGTCGGGCACTCAGCCCATTTCTATTCCACCATACCGTATGTCACCGGCTAAGTTGAAGGAATTGAAGGAGCAACTTCAGGAACTCCTTGATAAGGGGTTTATTCGGTCTAGCGAGTCACCTTGGGGTGCACCAGTTCTATTTGTGAAGAAGAAGGATGGTTCTATGAGAATGTGCATTGATTACAAACAGTTGAACAAGGTCACAGTCAAGAACAAGTAACCTTTACCGCGTATTGATGATTTGTTTGACCAACTTCAGGGAGCAACGGCGTTCTGCAAGATTAATTTGAGGTCAGGGTATCACTAACTGAAGATTCCGGACTCAGATATTCTTAAGACAGCTTTCAGGACCCAATATGGCCATTATTAGTTCCTTGTGATGTCTATTAGCCAGACTAACACCCCAGCAATATTCATGCATCTGATAAACAGTGTGTTTCAGCCGTATTTGGACTTGTTCGTCAATGTAATCATTGATGATATCCTGGTGTACTCTCCTAGCCAGGAGGAGCATACCCAGCATCTGAGGATTTTGTTACAGCGATTGAAGGGGGAGAAGCTTTATGCAAAGTTCTCTAAGTGTGAGTTTTGGCTCAGTTTAGTGGCGTTCTTGGGATACGTGGTGTCCAGTGAGGGTATTTAGGTGGATCTGAAGAAGATAGAGGCGGTGCAGAGTTGGCCCAGACAGTCCTCAGCCACGGAGATTATGAGCTTTCTTGGTTTGACAAGCTATTACCGTCGTTTTGTGAAGGGTTTTTCATCTATTGAATCGCCCTTGACCAAATTAACCCAAAAGGGTGCTCCATTCAGGTGTTCGGATGAGTGCGAGGAGAGCTTTCAGAAGCTTAAGACTGCTTTGACCACGACTCCAGTTCTAGTTCTGCCATCAGCTTCTGGTTCCTACACAGTGTATTGTGATGCCTCGCGGATCGGTATTGGGTGTGTTCTGATGCAGGATTGTAGAGTGATTGCTTATGCTTCACACCAGTTAAAGACCCATGAGAAGAACTATCCTGTCCACGATCTTGAGTTAGCAGCTATTGTTCACGCCTTGAAGATTTGGCGGCACTATTTGTATGGTGTCCATTGTGAGATTTACACGGATCATCGAAGTTTACAGCATCTGTTCAAGCAGAAGGATCTTAACTTGTGTCAGCAGAGTTGGTTGGAGCTTCTTAAGGACTATGATATCACCATTTTGTACCATCCTGGGAAGGCCAATGTGGTGACCGATGCCTTGAGTCGCCAGGCGGAGAGTTTGGGGAGCTTAGCATATCTTTCAGCAGTAGAGAGGCCATTGGCATTGGATGCTCAGGCCTTAGCTAGCCAGTTTGTTAGATTGGATATTTCTGAGCCGAGTCGAGTATTGGATTGTATGGTCTCTTGGTTTTCTCTTTATGATCGTATCAGGGAGCGTCAGTATGAGGGCTCCCATCTGCTTGTCCTTAAGGACACGATCCAGCACAGTGATGCTAAGGAGGTCACTATTGGGGATGATGGTGCATTGAGGATACAGGGCAGGCTATGTGTGCCCAATGTATATGGTTTGCGTGAGTTGATTCTCTAGGAGGTTCACAGTTCACGGTATTCTATTCATCCGGGTGTCGCGAAGATGTATCAGGACTTGAGACAACATTACTGGTGGAGGAGAATGAAGAAGGACATAGTGGAGTATGTAGCTCGGTGCCTAAATTACCAGCAGGTGAAGTATGAGCATCAGCGACCAGGTGGGTTGCTTTAGAAGTTAGAGATTTCGGAGTGGAAATGGGAGAGAATCACTATGGATTTCGTTGTTAGGCTTCCATGGACTCAGCAGAAGTTTGATGTAGTTTGGGTAATTGTGGACCGGCTGACCAAGTCAGCTTATTTCATTCCTGTGATGACTACCTATTCTTCCGAGCAGCTAGCTCGAGTGTATATCCGCGAGATCGTCAGGCTTCATGGCGTACCGGTATCTATCATCTCTGACAGGGGTACGCAGTTTACATCACGGTTTTGGAGGGCTGTGCAGCATGAGTTGGGTACTCGAGTGGAGTTGAGCACAACATTTCACCCTCAGACTGACAGACCGTCCGAGTACACTATTTAGATATTAGGGGATATGCTTCGTGCGTGTGTGATGGACTTTGGGTGTTCATGGGACCAGTTCTTTCCTCTAGCAAAGTTTGCTTACAACACTAGTTACCAGTCGAGCATCCAGATGGCACCGTATGAGGCTCTGTACGGTAGGCGGTGTAGGTCTCCGGTGGGTTTGTTCGAGCCGTACGAGGGTAAATTATTGGGTACAGACTTGGTTCAGGATTCTCTGGAGAAGGTTAGGGTAATTGAGGATAGACTACGCACAGCCCATTCTAGATAGAAGAGTTATGCAGATCGGAAGGTTCACGATGTTGCATTCAGGGTTGGATAGCAGGTCTTGCTCCGGGTGTCACCCATGAAGGGTGTTATGAGGTTCGGAAAGAAGGGCAAGTTGAGCCCGAGATTTATCGGTCCATTTGAGGTATTGCGATGTGTTGGGGAGGTTGCTTATGAGCTTGCCTTGCCTCCCAGTCTAGCAGGCGTTCATCCAGTATTTCATGTTTCTATGCCCTGGAAGTATCACAGCGATCCGTCTCACGTATTGGATTTTAGCTCAGTCTAGTTGGACAAGGATTTATCTTATGTTGAGGATCCGGTGGCAATCTTAGATAGGTAGGTTAAGAAGCTGAGGTTGAAGGGTATTGCTTCTGTGAAGGTTCAGTGGAGGGGTCAGCCGGTCGAGGAGGCGACTTGGGAGACCGAGCATGATATGCGCAGCCGTTATCCTCATCTTTTCACCACTTCAGGTATGTCTCTATGCTCGTTCGAGGATGAATGATTGTTTTAAGAGGTGGAGGATGTAACGATCCGGCCAGTCGTTTTGAGTGTATTAGCCCCAGTCCCCTATTTACTGCTTCTCCCATATCTATTTCTGCTATTGTGACTTGCCGGTAGGTTTCGTTTTGGTTTTTGGAGTGTTTTGGGACACTTAGTCCCTAAATGGAGGTTTAGGTCTCAAGATTTTGACCATAGTTGAAAGTGTGTGAAAACGACTCCAGAATGGAGTTTCATCGGTTCCGTTAGCTCCACTGGGTGATTTTGGACTTAGGAACGTGTCCAGACTGCAAATTTGAGGTTTGTAGCTAATTTAGGCTTGAAATGGTAAAAATCGAATATTGGAAAATTTGACCGGGGGTTTGACTTTTTGATGTCGAGGTCGGATTCTGATTTTGAAAGTTGGAGTAGGTCCGTAATGTGGAATATGACTTGTGTGCAAAATTTGAGGTCAATCAGACGTGGTTTGGTAGGTTTCGGCGTCGTTTGTGGAATTTGAAAGTTTAGAAGTTCTTTAGGCTTGAATCCGGGTGTAATTGGTCTTTTGATGTTGTTTTGAGTGATTCGAAGGCTCGACTAAGTTCGTATGATGTTTTGGGATATGTTGGTATGTTTGGTTGAAGTCCCGGGGGCCTCGGGTGATTTTCGGGTGATTAACAGACCATTTTGGACTTAAGAATGATAGCAGATTTTCTGGTGTTTTGTTGCAGACCTTTTCTTCATCGCATTCGCGAGGGAGGTCTCGCGATCGCGTAAGGCAATCTGAGAGGCCAGCTAAAATTGTTCTTCGCGTTGGCGAATTTGAGGACGCGATCACGTCGGTTGGTCAGGCTGTGCATCGTGAACGCGTGGGCTAGGCCGCGTTCGCGAAGAGGAAGTAAAGCAGCAGTGGGATTTAAGTGTTATTCTTCGCGAACGCTAGGGGTCGTTCGTGATCGCGTAAGCATGAGGGCTAGTGAACCGCGTTCGCGTGGAGATTTTCGCATTCGCATAGGGTAAAATCCTGGGGCAGTGAAGTTGTTCTTCGCGATCGTGATTAAGGAAATGTCTGGGCAGTATTAAAGTTTCAAAAAATGGGGGTTTTGCCATTTTATCAAAAACTTGAGATTGGGAGCACGGAATTGGGCGATTCTTGAAGAGATTTTCGTGGAGTTGATTGGGGTAAGTGATTGTTACTTGGTTTTGGTTAAATCCCATGATTTCATCTTTAATTTTATCATCTAATTTGTGATTTTGGGTGAGAAATTGGGGAAAAAGAGGAAGAACACTTGACTTGGGATTTTGAGGATTTGAAGGGGATTTTGTTATCGGATTTGAGTAAATTTGGTGTGGTTAGACTCGTGAGTCAATGGGCTTTCGGGTTTTGTGACTTTTGTTGGATTTTGAGACGTGGGCCGGGTTCGGGCCAATTTTGGATTTTTGGCTTTAATTTAGTACCTTTTCTTGTGGAATTGATCCCTTTAGCCTATATTGATTGTATTGTTATACTTGTGGCTAGATTTGGGACGTTTGGAGACTGATTTGAGAGGCAAAGGCATTTCGGAGTAGGGATTTGCTTGGTTTGAGGTAACAGTCTTAAATCTGTTTTTGAGGGTATGAAACCCCGAGAATTTGTGTAATGTGAATATTTGGAGGTGACGCACATGCTCGGTGACGGGAGTGCGAGCGTGCACCGTGAGGGATCATGACTTGGTCCGTCCCGTGAGACTGTAAAGTCGAATAGCCATTGTTATTACTTGTTTTCCTTGTCCTTGAGCAATTGACTGCCTTTCATGTTAGAAACCATGCTTAGGCCATATGATATCACTGTTGGGACCCGTAGTGGTCGTATACTTGTTGAATTACTTGCTAATTGCTATCTTTTACTCAGTCATGGTTTCACTTGTGCATCATATCTCAGCCTATTCTTGATTTTTTTGATACACTATGCTATCTTTGTTTGGGATGATCTTTGTGATTTCCGAGAGCCCGAGAGACTAGAAAGGTTGATGACTGAGTGAGGCCGAGGGCCTGTCTGTGAGGTACTGATACTATGGCACGTGAGTTGTCCGTGCAGCACGTGAGTTGTCTGTGCAGTTCCACATCTTATTACAATAGCACGTGAGTTATCCATGCAGATTTTAGCGCTTGGGCTGAAAGGAGCCCCTCCGGAGTCTGCACACTCCCAGTGAGCGCAGGTACCTATTGAGTGAGTACTGAGGGCTGAGAGCTGAGAGATTGAGCTGTTGTGACGAGTTGAGTGTCTGTTGCCCTAAGAGGCTATATCTATTTTCCACTTGTTGATGCACTTAGTTGCTATCTGTCATTGTTGTGAAATTTCTGAAAGATTCTATATCCATATTACTTGCACTGTAACTGTATAAACTGATTTGACTTGAACTACAGAATTTGAAAGCATGTCTATTCTTTGCTTGAATTATTAAAAATGAACTGTATTTGTATAGCTCGTCACTACCTTCTCAGTTCTTTATTTAATTCTGTTACTTGTTGAGTTGGTTGTACTCATGCTACACCCTGCACTTCATGTATAGATCCAGGTGTGCTTGATCACGGAGGTCATTGAGTTCATGCGCGATCGAGTACCGGAGACTATGAGGTAGCTGCTGGCGTCCGCAGACCTTGTCTCTCCTTCTATATTTTCTTTCTTTTCAGTATTGACATTCAGACACTGGGTGTTTTAGACTGGGTATTTAGATGCTCATGATTTAGTGACACCCCGATGTTGGGCTATCTTTTCGTACTTATGTTTTAATTGGGTTTTACCCCCGTTTTATGAAAAACTCTAGTTATTTTAAATGTCTTAAATTCATTTTTGTTAACTTTTGAAAGTGTTTTTTTTGGGAAGGTCGGCTTACCTAGTACCCCGATAGGCATCATCACAACGTATTAGGTTTTGGGTCGTGACAAGTTGGTATCAGAGCCTAGGTTACATAGGTCTCACGAGTCATGAGCAGGTTTAGTAGAGTCTTGCGGATCGGTACAGAGACGTCTGTACTTATCTTCATGAGGCTGCCGAACCCTTAGGAAACTTCACATTCTTGAATTCTTGTCGTGCGAATCTATTGATTCTAGTAACTAAACATCTGTTGTTTCATTCTCTCACAGATGGTGAGAACTCGTACTACCGGGCAGGATGGACAGCCACCAGTACCACCGGCCAGGGCCGCGAGAGGCCGAGGCTGCGGTAGGGAGGTGCAGCCCGCACAGTAGCAGGGGGTATCCACTAGTTGCCCCAGATCAGGACCAGATTCCAGTTGTTGATGCACCAGCTCAGGCACCAGTTGTGCCTATTATTATTTCAGGCCTTCAGGAGGCCTTAGCTCAGATTCTGACCGCGTGTACTAGTCTTGCTCAGGCGGTCTCTGTTCCGGCCGTAAAAGCCACTTCTCAGACCGGGGGAGGTGCTCAGACTCCCGCTGCCCTCACACAAGAGCAGGTGGTACAGGGATTCCAGACACCGGGGCACCCCTAGCCCAGCCGGTTGCAGCTGCTCAGGACTATGTGGGTTACTAGACGTTGGTAAGTGGCACCGATGTTTATTTAATCCGAATGGCATCACGTTATAGCAGTATGTTCTTTATTTAATGATGAAGGAGGTTTTTTCCTAATCACCCAGGTTCATCCGTATTTGGTTGTACCGGGAGTAGGCATCGAGAAAACTGAAGATCTCGTGGCCGGACGTGGCATCGATCATGCGATCGATGTTGGGAAAAGGGAAGGAGTCCTTGGGACATGTCTTATTCAAATCCTTATAGTCTACACACATTCTTAATTTATTCCCTTTTTTAGGGACTACCACTACGTTCGCTAACAAATTCGGGTATTTTTCCTCCCGAATGGACCCTATTTTAAGGATTTTAGATACCTCATTCTTGATGAATGCTTGTTTGACCTTGGACTGGGGTCTCCTCTTGTGCTTGACCGGATGGAACTTTGGGTCCAGGCTTAGCTTATGAGTGGTTATTTCCGGCGGTATCCCTGTCATATCAAGGTGGGACCAAGCGAATCAAACTATGTTAGCTATAAAAAATTGAATGAGTTTTTTCCTGAGCTCGGGACTTAACCCCGTGCCCAGGTATACCTTCCGGTAGGATAGATGCTCGATCAATATGACCTGTTCCAACTCCTCGACCGTCGATTTAGTGGCGTCGGAATCACCGGGGGCTATAAAAGATGTGGGAACCCCGTAATCATCATCTTCATCAGTCCTCTGTTTCTCCGGTTGGGTTGGGCTAGTGTCGGTAATTGCTATTTAGCTTCTTGCTTTGTGACCGAACTCAGCCCCTTTGTTATTGTAAGTGCGGATATCAGAATCGCCGCTTCGACCGCAAACATCTCCTTTACGGCTGGCTGTTCTCCGTATATTATTTTAATCCCACCTAATGTTGGGAATTTTAACACTTGGTGTATAGTCGAGGGCATTGCCCTCATGTTGTGGATCCATGGCATCCCGAACAATGCGTTGTACCTCATGTCTCCTTCGATCACATAAAACTTAGTTTCCTGGATGGTCCTGGCAGTATTCACCGATAATGTTATCTCCCCCTTAGTGGTTTCACATGTCATGTTGAATATGTTTAGGACCCGGACTGCATGTACGATTTAATCTTGTATACCGAGCTACTCTATGACCTTTGATCCGATGATGTTGGCCGAGCTACCTGGATCAATTAACACACTCTTAACTCGAGATTTATTTATGAGTACAGTTTTTACTAGTGCATCATTGTGGGGCTGCACGATCCCTTCCGCGTCCTCGTCGTTGAAACACAAGGTTCCTTTCGGTATGTAATCTCGAGTCCGTTTTTCCCTCGTGATGGATACTTTGGTACGCTTCAACATCGGCCCCCGAGGGACATCGACCCCATCGATGACCATGTTAATGAAGTGTTGAGGTTCTTCTTATTTGGTTTGTTTATTAGAATCCTTATTCCTGAAATGATTCTTGGCTCGATCGCTTAGGAATTCTCGAAGATGCCCGTTGTTGAATAGTAGGTCTTCTTCCTTTCTCAACTGTCGACAATCCTCCATTTTGTGGCCGTGAGTGCCGTGATAATTACACATCATGTTAGGATCCCTTTGAGTTGGATCAGATTGTAGAGGTCGAGGCCATTTGGTGTCTTTTATGCATCTGATGGAAGATACAATAGTGGCGGCATCGATGTTAAAGTTGTACTCTGATAATCTCGGTGCTTCTTTAGGACCGACGGGCCTGTTGAAGCTATTTTTGCTCTTGAGTCCCCGGTTTCTTTGGCCTCGATCACTTCTCCTTTCATTTCTCAAAGAACTTCGCCCGGACCCACTGCTTCTTCGGTCTCCATTTTACGGCTGATACCGACCCCTGTTTGATATCGGTTCACGATCGATGTCTCTCTTGACTTTATCGATGTTTCTGACGGGATACACGGACCCTGAAGGGCCCCCAAGCTGATCATCTTCGACACTAATTTTTGATTGATATTGGTTATGGACATCGGCCCAAGTGACAGCCGGATATTCTACCAAGGTTTGTTTCAACTGTTGTGAAACCAACGAGCTCTGAACGTTGAGTCCTTGGGTGAAAGCCTGAACGGCCCAATCATCAGCAACCAGTGTAGGTCCATCCATTCCATTTGAAACCGGGACACGAACTCTCTGAGCATCTCATTATCCCTTTGCTTTACTTTGAAAAGGTCCGACTTCCTGCTCTCGACCTTGATAGCCCCGACGTGTGCTTTCACGAAAGAATCTGCAAGCATAGCAAATGAATCAATAGAATTAGGAGGTAAGTTGTGGTACTATATCATAGCTCCTTTTGACAGGGTCTCTCTGAACTTTTTCAATAAGACAGACTCGATCTTTTCATCCTCCAAGTCATTCCCTTTGATGGCACATGTGTAGGAGGTTACATGCTCATTTGGGTCGGTCGTCCCGTTGTACTTAGGAAGCTCGGTCATGCAAAACTTCTTAGGGATCGGCTTTGGAGCTGCGCTCAGAGGAAAAGGTTTTTGCACGAACTTCTTAGAATACAGGCCTTTCAATATCGGCGATGCTCCTGGGATTTGGTCGAACTTGGAGTTGTAGGTTTCCACCTTTTTGTCATTAGCTTCGATTTTCTTCTCCCCTGATTCTACCCGTTTGGTCAGTTCCTCGAGCATCTTTATGATCTCGGGGTTAGTCCCTGATTTATTTTCATTCGACTTCTCTACGACTGGTTCATCCCTGCGGGTGACTTCCCGGGACGGATAGGGTTCAACTCTACTCGGTGTGCGACTTTGGTTCTGTAACTGAGCTATTGTCGCCTGTCGAGCTTGCAACATTTTGAAGATCACTCGTAGACCGATCCCGTCTCCTCCAATGTTTTGTGTATTTTGAGCTGCCGATCGGGTTCCACCACAGACGCTATTCTCAGGGTCGGTAGGCAGGTTTGTGTTGATAGCCACATATGAATTAGTGTCAATCGGGTCTGCGACCGGAATTCCGATGGGATCAACGAGCGGTACCTCATCACCGGGCGCTATATGCTTTTCAACTTGATGACCGAACTCATTGTCAACATGTAGGGGTGCTGATTAAGAGTTCAAGATTTTGAGTTTTAACCTGAAATCGGAGACACTTCAAAGAACAAGTGTAAAGTAGTGTGTGTTATGGAGATTTGTATCAAATAACCACTATTATTCTTAGCCTCACGGTGGGTGTCAAACTGTTTACCCTCAAAATCGGATAACAATTGAATTTGTAAGTGGTTTTAAGGATACGTGGATTAACTTGACACAAAATGATAAATTAGATTGCAATAGAAATAAATAACGATAAAGTTAATACAAACCACACGAATTGGACGACTTCAGCATTGGAAGGTTAGCCACC
This sequence comes from Nicotiana tomentosiformis, assembly GCF_000390325.3. Taxonomy (NCBI): domain Eukaryota; kingdom Viridiplantae; phylum Streptophyta; class Magnoliopsida; order Solanales; family Solanaceae; genus Nicotiana; species Nicotiana tomentosiformis. The sequence continues at coordinate 99,542,170 of NC_090823.1, forward strand.
CTCGAGCCGAACACACTTTGATCGGTATCAAGATACAAAATAATAAGAGAGCTTAAAGAGAATAATAATAATGTATTACTTCGGAATGCGTGTTATAATGTGTTTTACAAGTAATCAGACCCACTTTATATAGTAGGGGAGTCCTACATTAGGTACAACTCTATAAAAGGTAAAAAAATCCTCTAATTAACTGATTGTCGATCTCTTATCGATACGTCCAAGATCTCCGCCGCAATATTCGGTCGGTTACAGATATCACGGCTTTCTATTGGCCTAGCTTGACTACCTGACAACGTTCTTAAAAGTTAATCGAGGCTTGGGACCGATCCCGAATCACGACCCCGACATCCTCGAGGGCGGGCGTTATGGTACGGACTCCAAATTGATGAAATTTCTACCTCGATCTAAGCTCCCTTGTTGCCATATCTCGAGTTTTGCTTATCATGTCGGAGACCGAGATGTACTATGAGACCGATTCTACCCGTATACACACATGGTGGACGTACAAATTTTGTTACTACTAGATTGTGACGATGTATTTAGACTTCGGTCATATAGTCATCATGCATGTATCTTAGTAAGGTGCCAATTTAACCTAGTCACAAAGAGAGTATTTTATGGTTATGCAGGACACCCGTCGAAAGAAGAAAATGGTTATGCACGTTGAAGCAGGAAAATGCTAGTAAAGCAATTTTGAAGAAATTTAATTGTTAAGCGAAGGCTTCAAATGTCACAAAAAGGAGGATATATAATTTGGAGTTCAATGGTCAGTGCATCTAATATTTGTGTGAGCAAGGCCGACTCTAATGTTATAAGAGATAACGCTTATGCCTTAGGCCCCGAAATTTGGGGACCCTATTTTTAAAAAATAATAGATTTATAGGTGTTTAAAAATAATATTTAGTACTTTTAATATAAAAGTAGGGTTTTTAATATAAAAGAAAAGAAAGCTCTTTATTTATTTATTTATTTATTTATAAATAAAGTAATAATTTGACTTACTTAAAAATGAGTAGATGAATAGTTTTCAAATATTTCATTTTTTTTTACTTTTTACTCCTTCATTAGCTAACGTGTAAATTTTTTATTCCCCCTTTCTTAATTTGTTCAAATCAATCTTTTTTTTTTCCAATCTCTTCATATTTCGAAAACCTTTACATATATATTGTCTTTCTCTTTATTATTCTTACTCACATTCTTTCTCCAAGATTTTATAGTTTAAGTGTTCAGCAATACTTTTAAGCTTCCTATGGTTCTATACTTCTATTGCTCTATAATATCTTATCTAAAATCAACAATATCTCAAGAAAGACTAAATGAGTTGTCTATAATATCAATTGAAAAAGAATTATTAGAAAAAATTGATTATAAAAAAGATTATTAACAACTTTATATCTCAAAAAGTTGGAAGATTAGATTTCAAATAAAAAATATATCTTATAACTTTCTTTTAAAAATTTAGGCCTCATATTAAATTTTGGCCTTAGGCCTAGCATGTGCTTGAGCCGCCCCTGTGTGAGTTTGACAATCAATTTCTTAATCTTTTACAACTAAAATTTATAAAACTTAAAAAGTATTATGATACATTTTTGTCATTGAACATTTAAAAATTAAATTATTATAATAATCATCTAAGAGGCAAGATACTCTACCTTTTGAGAGGCTTACGCCCATAAAAACTGTCATATATATTATTTCAATGTTAATTCACGACCATCAATCAAACATCTAAGGACGGAGGAATTTTATCACACCCACGTAGGCGTATCAAGCTTAGTAGCGTGGGTTTCTGTAAACCCAGTAATTTTTGTACATATTTCGTATATGTATTAAAAATCTACTAAATATTCATAAAATTGTGAACCCAGTGTTTATGGTATATTTATTTAAAGTTATTGTACGAACCAATAAACTTTAAATTTGGAATTCGCCTTAGTCCATTAATGATTTTAATAAATAAGCATCATAAATAAATGGTAAATGGGTGGCCACCTTTCTTTCTTTTAAAGGTTACCACCCAAGTGATGAAAACCCCATCACAGTTCGTAAAATGCGAACTCCTGTATGAGGAACATACGTCATACGTCATAATACCAGACGTTGATGTGCATAGGTCGACATAAATAACGTAAGCCATAGATAGGGCAATATAATTTATGATTGAAACTAGGAGTCCACCAAATAATATAGAAAACCAGATTCGCTATTTATTTTTACAGTAAATAAACAGAAAGTAACGAACACACGATATTTATATGGAAAACTTCTTGCTCAAGGGATTAAAAACCACAATCTACCCTAGTAGGATTTCAACTCTACTAAACCGAGCAAACTTCAGATTACAACCTATTGCAATCTAGGAATTAAACTCTTAATCCCTCACCCCTTACAATAACTCTATTGTAAGCCCTTTGCAATAATTCTATTACAAAGCAACAAACCTTGACTAACTCTAGTAATAAAACCAAACCAAACGATGATTGAAATTTGTCCTACAAAGACACTTCTTGAAAGTAACGTAAGATTACAAGTGACGAACAAAATAACAAAGATTCAACAAAACCTAAGGACTTAAGATATCTTCAGTGTCAGGATCTGTTCCTTGAGGTTGTAGTAGCCTTATTCTTGAGAGAGCCTTAATGTATCATGTTCGATATATATGAGAGAGCATGTGAGAAGATATATGGACATTTCATCTTTTAATATGGTCTCTAGCAAGCTGCAGTTGTGCTGCCGCCAGACGGTATAGTGCAACAACTTTTACAACTGTAGAGATGACTGTACGACGGCGAGGGGAACTGATCATATCTGGTCCCTATCTGGTTCCTCGAGAACATTTAACCAACATCAAAATATAAAGTAACATATCATATTAAGGCCAAAGAAACTGATCACAACTAGTTCCTATCTGGTTCCTCGAGACTGTTTGGCAAATCATCAAAACACAAAATTGCATAACTTATCAATTTTCTCCTTTTCGATGATGACAAACCCATAATTGATATTCCCCCTGAGACTGATAACAACTGGTTCTAATCTGGTTCCTTGATAGTGTTTGACAAATAATCAAAATACAAAATAGTATAACTTATCAATTTCTCCCTTTTTGATGATGACAAACACAAAATTGATATGCCCCCTGAGACTGATCACAGTTGCTTCCTATTTGGTTCCTCGAGACTGTTTGACAAATCATCAAAATACAAAATAGCATAACTTATCAATTCCCCCTCCCCCCTCCCCCCCTTTAATGATGACAAACCAAGAATTGATATTCCCACTAAGAATTAGATTTCCACATATTCCCCTTACGGATCAGACTTATAATCAACACATGTTCCCCCTACGGATCAGACTTATAATCACATGTTAACAACAACATTCCCCTGCAAAGCAGACCAATCTTTCATGCACAACACAACATATCAATTCAATTATATCCCCCCTCCCCCCGACACCCATGTAACTTCCCCCTTTTGACGTCATTGAAAAGAATAACAGATGAAGCACAAGCAAAAAGAACTTCATCAACATTAACTCATGTCACTTGGAAAACACATAATAAATAATAACAAGGACAACAAATGAATACCATTGCACAAAATAGAATGATTTCCCATAATAGAGTAATTATAACAAAAGCATCGAAGTTTCAATCAATACAGAATATGACAATTTAAACAACTAAAGTACCAATGTCATCAAACACAGAGATCAAAAGAAGATATGAATTCAATGGAATTTGGAAGGGGTGAAAGACATGGATCACTAGGCAGGAAGAAAATTAAGGGGCTAAGGCCTTGATGAGCTTGTCCATTCGTTCATTCGCATTCCTCTGATCAATGATCATCTGTTCTCTCAGGTCCTTCACATGTTTCCTCAACCTGTCGTTCTCACCCTTCAACTGAGCATTCTCTTCTGCCAAGGGACCACTAGGACCTGGTTCTCTACCTCTCTGAGCGAGCTAAATCATCAGTCGGAACACTAAGAATTTCCCCAAGCTTCTCCTCATCAAGAACAAACCCAGTCCCATTCACATACAACATAAGAGTATCATCATCAGTAACTGACAAATTTGCATAGAAGTTTTTCACTTCTTCTCCATAAACTTTGGTACTTGGAGGAACAAAGAGGTGATTCTGTTTTTGAAAATCAACAATGTCAAGAAGTTCCTCCATTTTTCAGCAATATCAGAGTCAAACACTCTGCCTAACAACACTTTTTGAGACTTCAGAGTCTTCCTCTTTAACTCTGATAACTTAACCTTTTGCTTATTTAAGGTACCAAACTCCTCACTCACACTACTCTTTCTTTTCCCGAACGATCGGGACTCCCTCTTCTCCTTCTCAATCTGTCCACCCTTATCATTTGTTATATTTTTCTCAGCCGACTTTCTTTACTCTTCTCTGAATTCTTCCTCACAAGTGGAGATTGTTTTCCCACTTCATTCTACTTATTCTTGAGCCCGGGAACAGAGCTTCTGGAGGAAATAAGAACAATATAAATAAGCAAGAAAGTAAAATATTATTGAGCTTTGAACAAAGTGTAGTATATGCTTGTCAGAAAATTCATCTCTTACAATTATGGTAGAGCTCACTATTTATAATTGTACCTAGGGAACAAGGTCCTAGGATCAAGACCCTCTTACATGATAATTATGCGGTCCATTGAAGAGTGTGTAACCGTAGGCAGTAAATGCCTTATGCTCTGCAACGGGCCGCTCACTTAATACTATAGAATATTCTTCATTAAATATTACCAGGTGGTAAGCATGTACTTCGTCTTTATGAATATCATTCTCTTCGATAACAAGCGAGATCATTTCCCTCGGGCCCGACTGTCTTCTATCTTCGGCTCCACGTGTCACTTTCTCCGGAGAACATCAAATATGAACATATTTTATCCCATACAGATAGTCTCCCTCATTTTTGGTGGCATAACTTTGTGTCACCAGAAAGTTGGTAGAGATACCTCTTTTGGCGGAAAATTCTTTGACCCTTTCTGAAAAATTTCTGACGGTTGATTAGATGCACGCCTCTCCGCATTTAACGCCTCGAACACGCTCCATACCACGATTTAGCATCACTTTTACCGGTTATCGAGGTAATTATGGCTACGATTTTAGCTGCCTATTCCTTTACTTATACGCATCAAATTTCTTCATTTACACTTCATAATTCTCCAAACTTTCTCAAACTCTCTTTACTTAACTCGTACTTTGTCTTCAACCTTTCTTTAACCTTCTTTTTCAGAGAAATCCTTCCTTTCTGATAAAAATGGCTTCTTCTTCCAAAATCCTAGTTCTTCAAAAAATAAAGGTAAAGCTGATGATGCTGCTCCTCTTACGGTGAGCACTATCATCCCAAGAAGTCTTGTCACAACTAAAGACTTCGAAGAGAAGTATCCTTCCGCTAACCCTCGTACATGGGTCGTTGGCGTGTACCCTTATTCTACCCATCCTTCCAGTATTCATGCTGTGAAGGAAGACTGTCATTGCCAAGATTTAGACATTATCACTCCTGATCTGGCAGAGCGGATAACTTTGCCCAAGAAGGGTTTCACGTATTTTATATGTATCCCTTCACTTTGGGGTCATTCTCTTTTAGTGGGGAGCTTGACTCCGTTATTGTGGAGTTGTGTATCCGTTACCAAGTATGCCTGGCACAAGTAAGTCCTTCTATTTGGAGGACAGTCACTTGTCTTCGGCATCTGTGATAGGAGACGGGAGAGGAGTTAACCCTAGCTCGATTAATGAACCTCTATTCCCCCAAGATTGTTTGCGGGGGGATGATAAATTTCAGCTAACGTGGCCACCATGCTCAGCTAGCCAGCCTGGATGATGACAATGACTATGGGTGGATGGAATGGTTCGTTGTAGTGGTCACCGGGGACATCATTCTGGACACGGCTTCATCCTTTCCGGAATTCTGGTACCGTACTCGTAAGTTCACCATTTGTTTCTTACTTTAGATAAAAATCATCCCATGCTGTTATTATTTTTCTTCTTTCACTTGTTTCAGCAACTCACTGGGTTCCACCGAGGGTCGAAGGCTTGGACAGGTGGGTCCAAAAGATTTTGGATATTACTACGCCCGAGACCCGTATGTGGAAAGAACTAGCCATTAAATATGGGTGGAAGGCCAAAAATCATGGTAGGTTAAACTCATCTTGTTTTCCCTTACGTATAAGAAAGATGATTAACCCTTTTTCTCTTGCTGAATTCAGGTCTACCCCAGGGCCCAATTGTCGTCCCCGAGGAGGATGTTTTGGCTAATCATGCTGACGCGTCTCTTGCTGAATTCAGGTCTACTCCAGGGCTCAATTGTCGTCTACGAGGAAGACGTTTTGGCTAATCCTGCTGACGCGGTGAGGTCGCTGCAGGAGGCTTTTACCCAAACATGTGTCTTCAGGCCAGCTTCTGGTACAAGTGCTTCTTCTCGCAGTCCCTGGCCAGAGAACAAGCAACCAAAAAGAAGACGCACCTCCGCGGACGGGGGAAAGAACAAAAATGCAAAGAATGAAGCGCCTGAGCCATCCCCGGATGTGGGGAAAGAACAAAAACGCAAAAAATGAAGCGCCTGAGCCATCCCCGGATGTCGTGAAGATGAGCGACGCCTGAGCCAATTCCAAAAATGTGGGGATCGACGATGATGGAGAAGCCAGTGATTAGGGGGCTTCTCTACATAGAAGACGACGACCTTCATCAGCTCAACAGAATGCTCAATTTGCTGAGCTAGTTACACCAATCAAGGACGATGCTTCGACACTCAAAGGCCAGTTCGATATGGTGAGAGATGCTAACGCTTGCTTTCGAGTCCCAGTTACCGTGCCCTGTACTATGAGGCTGAGTACCGGGTCCCTTCCGTCTCCGGTTGACGAGTAACCAACAACCAGGACTGCATTTTCCGTAGCCGCTTCTCATCCTAAAACGACATCTGCTTCATCTACCTCTTCTCTTACTCTGCCTTCGCCACAAGCAACTACTACATTATCTCCACCGACCCTAGCTGCCCGAGAGGCAGATGTCCCTCCTACCCAGTCCCAGTTCATAGGAATTTGGGGCAAAATTATGCTATCCCCTATGAAGATTCCCAAAGGTGGAGGAATATTGCCCTCTCGGTCTCTACCGGATGCCATCTATTATCCCGGCCGGTAGAACTTATGTTACACCCCGTAAGTTTAACAACATTGATACCGTTAGATATTATGTTAATGTCTATAATATAGTGATACACGCATCTTCATGCATATTCATTTACCACAGTCCTACGGCCGGTCGATCATTTACCACCGGTTGGGCAGTTATGTATCATTATTTACCGCCGGTTGGGCAGACATGCATATTCGTTTACCACCTAGTTACGGCTAGTTGGGCAGTTACACATTTACCACTAAGCTACGACCGGTTGGGCAGTTATATATTACCACCGAGCTACGGTTGGTCGGACAGTCATGCATTTACCACCAAGCTACGGTCGGTTGGGCAGTTACATATTTACCACCGAGCTACGGCCAGTCGGGCAGTTACCACTGATCAATTGGGTAGTCATGCATCATACGATATGGATAATAGTCTAAAAGAGAAGCATTGTATATATGTAATTATAATAAGTATGCATATACGGTGGCACTTCAGAGATTCAGGTTGATTCTTATATGTCTTTAATTAATGTTGACTTACTGTTATGTTTCAGTTCTGTCTTACATACTCATTACATTATTCGTACTGGCGTCCTTTTTTAGGGGATGCTGTATTCATGCCTGCAGGTATAGATAATCAGTTTGACGAGCCCTCATAGTAGATGAGATTGGCATTCAACAAAGGATCGGTAAGACTCCACCTCATTCGAAGTGCAACTTTGTCTATGAATCATCGTGTCAAAGTTGTTTTACAAACATGGGTAGGCCGGTACCCTGTCCCATTTGATGTCAAATAACCCTAGAGGCTTTGTTGACAGAGGTTCATTTTGTACAGTATGTTAGAGGCCTTGACGGGCCATATGTATTCATGTTTTAAGAACGATAGTTTATTGATACAGTATTGCCCACTTATAGTTATACATTACGAGTTAGGGCCATGTTGGCCCATGATAGTTGCAGAAGAAAACAATGAGTTACAAAGTGGTTCGCTCAGGCCAGTAAGGCACTGGGTGCTAGCCACGCCTCCCTAGGTTTGGGGCGAGACAAAGTGGTATCAGATCGGGTCGTGTCCTAGGGATTCTACAAAGCCGTTCCTAGTAGAATCTCACTTGTGGGTGTGTTGCGCTCCATATTTATAATTGAGAGGCTATAGGGCATTTAGGAAATGTTACCCTTCTTTTGTTTCCAAATCGTGCCATAGAGATGAATCGTAAGAAATCTGTATGAATCTTTCGCAAGTGGTTGTATGCACCAGAGGTGCTATCACAATAGAGCTTTAAGGCATAGATGTAATTTCTACCTATGTAGAAAAGAGGTTATGAAAGAGACAGAAGATACGATGTGAGATTGAAAAGTAAGTAAGGTAAAGTAAAGGTGAAGAAGATATGAGATACTCAAGTACAAAAGGTTGTGAATAGTCCAGAGCTCAGATAGAGGTCGGATTTTTGTTAAGTATCGGAGGAGACCCTAGTGAAAAGTTTATAAATCTGTGATAGTTAACATTCGAGGACGAATGTTCTAAAGGGGGAAAGGATGTTACACCCCGTAAGTTTAACAATATTGATACTATTAAATATTATGTTAATGTTTATAATATAGTGATACATGCATCTTCATGCATATTCATTTACCACCATCCTACGGCCGGTCGGGCAGTTACCACCGGTTGGGGAGTTATGTATCATTATTTACCATCGGTTGTGCAGACATGCATATTCTTTTACTACCTAGCTATGGCCAGTTGGACAGTTACACATTTACCACCGAGCTATGACCGGTTAGGCAGTTACATATTTACCACCGAGCTACGGCCGGTTGGGCAGTCATGCATTTACCACCAAGCTACGGTCGGTTGGGCAGTTACATATTTACCACCGAGCTACGGCCGGTCGGGGAGTTACAACTGATCAGTTGGGCAGTCATGCATCATACGATATGGATAATAGTCTCAAAGGGAAGCATTGTATATATGTAAGTGTAATAAGTATGCATATACGGTGGCATTTCAGAGATTCAGGTTGATTCTTATATGTCTTTAATTAATGTTGAATTACTGTTATGTTTCAATTCTACCTTACATACTCAGTACATTATTCGTACTGACATCTTTTTGTTGGGGACGCTGCATTCATGCCTGTAGGTATAGATAATCAGTTTGACGAGCCCTAATAGTATACTAGATTGGCATTCAGCGAAGGATCGGTAAGACTCCACCTCATTCGGAGTGCAGCCGAGTCTATGTTTCATCGTGTCAGAGTTTTTTTACAAACATATGGGTAGGCCGGTACCCTGTCCCATTTGATGTCAATTAATCCTAAAGGCTTTGTAGATAAAGATTCATTTTGTAGAGTATGTTAGAGGCCTTGACGGCCCATACGTATTCATGTTTTAAGAACGATAGTTTATTGATAAGGTGTTGCCCACTTATAATTATACATTACGAGTTAGGGCCATGTTGGCCCAGGAGAGTTACAAAAGATAAAAATGAGTTACAAAGTGGTTCGCTCGGGCCAGTAAGGCACCGGGTGCCAACCACGCCTCTCCAGGTTTGGGGCGTGACAAAGTGGTATCAGAGCGGGTCGTGTCCTAAGGATTCTACAAAGTCGTCCCTAGTAGAATCTCACTTACGGGTGTGTTGCGCTCCACATTTATAATTGAGAGGCTATAGGGCATTTAGGAAATGTTACCCTTCTTTTATTTCCAAATCGTGCCATAGAGATGAATCGTAAGAAATCTGTATGAATCTTTCGCCAGAGTTTGTATGCACCAGAGGTGCTATCACAATAGAGCTTTATGGCATAGATGTAATTTCTACCTATGTGGAAAGGAGGTTATGAAAGCGACAGAAGATACGATGCGAGATTGAAAAGTAAGTAAGGTAAAGTAAAGGTGAAGATACGAGATACTCAAGTACAAAAGGTTGTGAATAGTCCAGAGCTCAGATAGAGGTCGGATTTTACTTAAGTATACAGAGGACACCCTAGTGAAAATTTTATAAATCTGTGATAGCTAACATTCGAGGACGAATGTTCTTAATGGGGGAAGGATGTTACCACCATCCTACGGCTGGTCGGGCAGTTATGTATCATTATTTACCATCGGTTGGGCAGACATGTATATTCATTTACCACCGAGCTACGGCCAGTTGGGCAGTTACACATTTACCACCGAGCTACAACCGGTTGGGCAGTTACATATTTACCACCGAGATACGGCCGGTCAGGCAGTCATGCATTTACCACCGAGCTACGGTCGGTTGGGCAGTTACATATATACCATCGAGCTACGGCCGGGCAGTTACCACTGATTAGTTGGGCAGTCATGCATCATACAATATGGATAATAGTCTTAAAGAGAATCATTGTATATATGCAAGTGTAATAAGTATGCATATAAGGTGGCACTTCAGAGATTCTTGTTTATTCTTATATGTCTTTAATTAATGTTGAATTACTGTTATGTTTCAGTTCTTCCTTACATACTCAGTACATTATTCGTACTGATATCTTTTTGCTGGGGGTGCTACATTCATGCCTGCAGGTATAGATAATCAGTTTGACGAGCCCTCATAGTATACGAGATTGGCATTCAGCAAAGGATCGGTAAGACAACACCTCATTCGGAGTGCAGCCAAGTCTATGTATCATCGTGTCAAAGTTTGTTTACAGACATATGGGTAGGCCGTTACCCTATCCCATTTGATGTAAAATAATCCTAGAGGCTTTGTAGACAGACATTCATTTTGTACAGTATGTTAGAAGCCTTGACGACCCATATGTATTCATGTTTTAAGAACGATAGTTTATTGATACAGTGTTGCCCACTTATAGTTATACATTACGAGTTAGGGCCATGTTGGCCCATGATAGTTGCAGAAGAAAAAAATGAGTTACAAAATGGTTTGCTCGGGCCAGTAAGGCACCGGGTGCCAGCCACGCCTCCCCAGGTTTGGGGCGTGACAAAGTGGTATCAGAGCGGGTCGTGTCCTACGGATTCTACAAAGCCGTGCATAGTAGAATCTCACTTATGGGTATGTTGCGCGCCACATTTATAATTGAGAGGCTATAAGGCATTTAGGAAATGTTACCCTTCTTTTGTTTCCAAATCGTTCCATAAGGCTGAGTCGTAAGAAATCTGTATAAAGCTTTCGCCAGAGTTTGTATGCACCAGAGGTGTTATCACAATAGAGCTTTAAGGCATAGATGTAATTTCTACCTATGTGGAAAGGAGGTTATGAAAGCGACAGAAGATACGATACGAGATTTAAAAGTAAGTAAGGTAAAGTAAAGGTGAAGAAGATACTAGATACTCAAGTAAAAAAGGTTGTGAATAGTCCATAGCTCAGATAGAGGTCGGAGTTTAGTTAAGTATACAGAGGAGACCCTAGTGAAAATTTTATAAATCTGTGATAATTAACATTTGAGGACGAATGTTCTAAAGGGGGGAAGGATGTTACACTCCATAAGTTTAACAACATTGATACCGTTAGATATTATGTTAATGTTTATAATATAGAGATACACGCATCTTTATGAATATTTATTTAACGTAGTGCTACGGCCGGTCGGGCAGTTATGTATCATTATTTACCACTGGTTGGGTAGACATGCATATTCATTTACCACCGAGCTTCGGCCGGTTGGGCAGTTAAACATTTACCACCGAGCTAGGGCCGGTTGGGCAGTTACATATTTACCACCGAGCTACGGCCGGTTCGGCAGTCATCCATTTACCACCAAGCTACGATCGGTTGGGCAGTTACATATTTATCACCGAGCTACGGTCGGTCGGGCAGTTACCACTGATTAGTAGGGCAGTTATATATCATACGATATAAATAATAGTCTCAAAGAGAAGCATTGTATATATGTAAGTATAATAAGTATGCATATACGGTGGCACTTCAGATATTCAGGTTGATTCTTATATGTCTTTAATTAATGTTAACTTACTGTTATGTTTCCGTTCTGCCTTAAATACTCAGTATATTATTCATACTGACGTCCTTTTTTTGGGGATGCTGCATTCATGCCTGCAGGTATAGATAATCAGTTTGACGAGCCCTCATAGTATACGAGATTGGCATTCAACGAAGGATCGGTAAGACTCTACCTCATTCGGAGTGCAGCCGAGTCTATGAGTCATCGTGTCACAGTTTTTCTATAGACTTATGAGTAGGCCGATACCCTGTCCCATTTGATGTTAAATAATCCTAGAGGCTTTGTGAGATTCATTTTGTACAGTATGTTAGAGACCTTGACGGCCCATACGTATTCATGTTTTAAGAACGATAGTTTATTGATACAGTGTTGCCCACTTATAGTTATACATTACGAGTTAGGGCCATGTTGGCCCATGATAGTTGCAGAAGAAAAAAATGAGTTACAAAGTGGTTCGCTAGGGCTAGTAAGGCACCGGGTGCCAGCCACGCCTCCCCAGGTTTGGAGCTTGACAAAGTGGTATCAGAGCGGGTCGTGTCCTAGGGATTCTACAAAGCCGTGCCTAGTAGAATCTCACTTATGGGTCTGTTGCACGCCACATTTATAATTGAGAGGCTATAAGGTATTTAGGAAATGTTACCCTTCTTTTTTTCCCAAATCGTTCCATAGGGATGAGTCGTAAGAAATCTGTATGAAGCTTTCGCCAGAGTTTGTATGCACCAGAGGTGCTATCACAATAGAGCTTTAAGGCATAGATGTAATTTCTACCTATGTGGAAAGGAGGTTATGAAAGCGACAGAAGATACGATACGAGATTTAAAAGTAAGTAAGGTAAAGTAAAGGTGAAGAAGATACGAGATACTCAAGTAAAAAAGATTGTGAATAGTCCATAGCTCAGATAGAGGTCGGAGTTTAGTTAAGTATACATAGGAGACCCTAGTGAAAATTTTATAAATCTGTGATAATTAACATTTGAGGACGAATGTTCTAAATGGGGGAAGGATGTTACACTCCGTAAGTTTAACAACATTGATACCGTTAGATATTATGTTAATGTTTATAATATAGAGATACATGCATCTTCATGAATATTTATTTAACGTAGTGCTACGGCCGGTCGGGCAGTTATGTATCATTATTTACCACCGGTTGGGTAGACATGCATATTCATTTACCACCGAGCTACGTTCGGTTGGGCAGTTATACATTTACCACCGAGCTAGGGCCGGTTGGGCAGTTACATATTTACCACCGAGCTATGGCCGGTTCGGCAGTCATCCATTTACCACCAAGCTACGACCGGTTGGGTAGTTACATATTTATCACCGAGCTACGGTCGGTCAGGCAGTTACCACTGATCAGTAGGGCAGTTATATATCATACGATATGAATAATAGTCTCAAAGAGAAGCATTGTATATATGTAAGTATAATAAGTATGCATATATGGTGGCACTTCAGATATTCAGGTTGATTCTTATATGTCTTTAATTAATGTTAACTTACTGTTATGTTTCAGTTCTGCCTTAAATACTCAGTACATTATTCATACTGACGTCCTTTTTTTGGGGATGCTGCATTCATGCCTGCAGGTATAGATAATCAGTTTGACGAGCCCTCATAGTATACGAGATTGGCATTCAACGAAGGATCGGTAAGACTCTACCTCATTCGGAGTGCAGCCGAGTCTATGAGTCATCGTGTCACAGTTTTTCTATAGACTTATGAGTAGGCCGATACCCTGTCCCATTTGATGTTAAATAATCCTAGAGGCTTTGTGAGATTCATTTTGTACAGTATGTTAGAGACCTTGACGGCCCATACGTATTCATGTTTTAAGAACGATAGTTTATTGATACAGTGTTGCCCACTTATAGTTATACATTACGAGTTAGGGCCATGTTGGCCCATGATAGTTGCAGAAGAAAAAAATGAGTTACAAAGTGGTTCGCTAGGGCTAGTAAGGCACCGGGTGCCAGCCACGCCTCCCCAGGTTTGGAGCTTGACAAAGTGGTATCAGAGCGGGTCGTGTCCTAGGGATTCTACAAAGCCGTGCCTAGTAGAATCTCACTTATGGGTCTGTTGCACGCCACATTTATAATTGAGAGGCTATAAGGTATTTAGGAAATGTTACCCTTCTTTTTTTCCCAAATCGTTCCATAGGGATGAGTCGTAAGAAATCTGTATGAAGCTTTCGCCAGAGTTTGTATGCACCAGAGGTGCTATCACAATAGAGCTTTAAGGCATAGATGTAATTTCTACCTATGTGGAAAGGAGGTTATGAAAGCGACAGAAGATACGATACGAGATTTAAAAGTAAGTAAGGTAAAGTAAAGGTGAAGAAGATACGAGATACTCAAGTAAAAAAGATTGTGAATAGTCCATAGCTCAGATAGAGGTCGGAGTTTAGTTAAGTATACATAGGAGACCCTAGTGAAAATTTTATAAATCTGTGATAATTAACATTTGAGGACGAATGTTCTAAAGGGGGGAAGGATGTTACACTCCGTAAGTTTAACAACATTGATACCGTTAGATATTATGTTAATGTTTATAATATAGAGATGCACGCATCTTCATGAATATTTATTTAACGTAGTGCTATGGCCGGTCGGGCAGTTATGTATCATTATTTACCACCGGTTGGGTAGACATGCATATTCATTTACCACCGAGCTACGGTCGGTTGGGCAGTTATACATTTACCACCGAGCTAGGGCCGGTTGGGCAGTTACATATTTACCACCGAGCTATGGCCGGTTCGGCAGTCATCCATTTACCACCAAGCTACGACCGGTTGGGTAGTTACATATTTATCACCGAGCTACGGTCGGTCAGGCAGTTACCACTGATCAGTAGGGCAGTTATATATCATACGATATGAATAATAGTCTCAAAGAGAAGCATTGTATATATGTAAGTATAATAAGTATGCATATATGGTGGCACTTCAGATATTCAGGTTGATTCTTATATGTCTTTAATTAATGTTAACTTACTGTTATGTTTCAGTTCTGCCTTAAATACTCAGTACATTATTCATACTGACGTCCTTTTTTTGGGGATGCTGCATTCATGCCTGCAGGTATAGATAATCAGTTTGACGAGCCCTCATAGTATACGAGATTGGCATTCAACGAAGGATCGGTAATACTCTACCTCATTCGGAGTGCAGCTGAGTCTATGAGTCATCGTGTCACAGTTTTTCTACAGACTTATGAGTAGGCCGATACCCTGTCCCATTTGATGTTAAATAATCCTAGAGGCTTTGTGAGATTCATTTTGTACAGTATGTTAGAGACCTTGACGGCCCATACGTATTCATGTTTTAAGAACGATAGTTTATTGATACAATGTTGCCCACTTATAGTTATACATTACGAGTTAGGGCCATGTTGGCCCATGATAGTTGCAGAAGAAAAAAATGAGTTACAAAGTGGTTCGCTAGGGCTAGTAAGGCATCGAGTGCCAGCCACGCCTCCCCAGGTTTGGGGCGTGACAAAGTGGTATCAGAGCGGGTCGTGTCCTAGGGATTCTACAAAGCCGTGCCTAGTAGAATCTCACTTATGGGTCTGTTGCACGCCACATTTATAATTGAGAGGCTATAAGGCATTTAGGAAATGTTACCCTTCTTTTGTTCCCAAATCGTTCCATAGGGATGAGTCGTAAGAAATCTGTATGAAGCTTTCGCCAGAGTTTGTATGCACCAGAGGTGCTATCACAATAGAGCTTTAAGGCATAGATGTAATTTCTACCTATGTGGAAAGGAGGTTATGAAAGCGACAGAAGATTCGATGCGAGATAGAAAAGTAAGTAAGGTAAAGTAAAGGTGAAGAAGATACGAGATACTCAAGTACAAAAGGTTGTGAATATTCCAGAGCACAGATAGAGGTCGGATTTTAGTTATGTATACAGAGGAGACCCTAGTGAAAATTTTATAAATATATGATAGTTAACATTCGAGGACGAATGTTCTAAAGGGGGGAAGGATGTTACACTCCGTAAGTTTAACAACATTGATACCGTTAGATATTATGTTAATGTTTATAATATATAGATGCACGCATCTTTATGAATATTTATTTAACGCCGTGCTATGGCCGGTCGGGCAGTTACCACGGGTTAGGAAGTTATGTATCATGATCTATCGCCGGTTGGGTAGACATGCATATTCATTTACTACCGAGCTACGGCTGGTTGGGTGGTTACACATGTACACCCGAGCTACGGCCGGTTCGGCGGTTACATATTTACCACCGAGCTACGACCGGTTCGGCAGTCATGCATTTACCACAAAGCTACGACCGGTTGGGCAGTTAGATATTTACCACCGAGGTACGGCCGGTCGGGCAGTTACCACTAATCAGTTGGGCAGTCATGCATCATACAATATTGATAATATTCTCAAAGAAAAGCATTGTATATATGTAAGTATAATAAGTATGCATATACGGTGGCACTTCAGAGATTCAGGTTGATTCTTATATGTCTTTAATTAATATTGACTTACTGTTATGTTTCAGTTCTTTCTTACACACTCAGTACATTATTCGTACTGACGTCCTTTTTTTTGGGATGCTGCATTCATGCCTACAGGTATATATAATCAGTTTGACGAGCCCTCATAGTATACGAGATTGGCATTCAACAAAGGATCGGTAAGACTCCACCTCATTTGGAGTTCAGCGGAGTCTATGAGTCATCGTGTCAGATTTTTTCTACAGACTTATGGGTAGGACGATACCCTGTCCCATTTGATGTTAAATAATCTTAGAGGCTTTGTAGATAGAGATTCATTTTGTACAGTATGTTAGAGACCTTGACGGACCATACGTATTCATGTTTTAAGAACGATAGTTTATTGATACAGTGTTGCCCACTTATAGTTATACATTACGAGTTAGGGCCATGTTGGCCCATGATAGTTGCAGAAGAAAAAAATGAGTTACAATGTGGTTTGCTCGGGCCAGTAAGGCACCAGGTGCCAGCCACACCTCCCCAGGTTTGGGGCGTGACAAAGTTGTATCAGAGCGGGTCGTGTCCTAGGGAGTCTACAAAGCGGTGCCTAGTAGAATCTCACTTATGGTCTGTTACGCGCCACATTTATAATTGAGAGGCTATAAGGCATTTAGGAAATGTTAACCTTATTTTGTTTCCAAATCGTTCCATAGAGCTGAGTCGTAAGAAATCTGTATGAAGTTTTCACCAGAGTTTGTACGCACCATAGGTGCTATCACAATAGAGCTTTAAGGCATAGAGGTAATTTCTACCTATGTGGAAAGGAGGTTATGAAAGTGACAGAAGATACGATGCGAGATTGAAAAGTAAGTAAGGTAAAGTAAAGGTGAAGAAGATATGAGATACTCAAGTACAAAAGGTTGTGAATAGTCCAAAGCTCAGATAGAGGTCGGATTTTAGTTAAGTATAGAGAGGAGACCCTAGTGAAAAGTTTATAAATCTGTGATAGTTAACATTCGAGGACGAATGTTCTAAAGGGGGGAAGGATGTTACATACCATAAGTTTAACAACATTGATACCGTTAGATATTATGTTAATGTTTATAATATAGAGATGCACGCATCTTTATGAATATTTATTTAACGCCGTGCTATGGCCGGTCGGGCAGTTACCACCGGTTGGGCAGTTATGTATCATGATTTACCGCTGGTTGGGTAGACATGCATATTCATTTACCACCGAGCTACGGCTGGTTGGGCAGTTACACATTTACCACCGAGCTACGTCCGATTGGGCGGTTACATATTTACCACCGAGCTACGGCTGGTTCGGCAGTCATGCATTTACCACCAAGCTATGACCGGTTAGGCAGTTACATATTTACCACCGAGCTACGGTCGGTCGGGCAGTTACCACTTATCAGTTGGGCAGTCATGTATCATACGATATGGATAATAGTCTCAAAGAGAAGCATTGTATATTTGTAAGTATAATAAGTATGCATATACGGTGGCACTTCATAGATTCAGGTTGATTCTTATACGTCTTTAATTAATGTTGACTTACTGTTATGTTTCAGTTCTGCCTTACATACTCAGTACATTATTCGTACTGACGTCCTTTTTTAGGGATGCTGCATTCATGCCTGCAGGTATATATAATCAGTTTGACGAGCCCTCATAGTATACGAGATTGGCATTCAACGAAGGATCGGTAAGACTCCACCTCATTTGGAGTTCAGCCGAGTCTTTGAGTCATCGTGTCAGAGTTTTTCTATAGACTTATGGGTAGGCCGATACCCTATCCCATTTGATGTCAAATAATCCTAGAGGCTTTGTAGATAGAGATTCATTTTGTACAGTATGTTAGAGACCTTGACGGCCCATACGTATTCATGTTTTAAGAACGATAGCTTATTGATACAGTGTTGCCCACTTATATTTATACATTACGAGTTAGGGCCATGTCGGCCCATGATAGTTGTAGAAGAAAAAAATGAGTTACAAAGTGGTTCGCTCGGGCCAGTAAGGCACCGGGTGCCAGCCACGCCTCCCCAGGTTTGGGGCGTGACAATGTGGTATCAGAGCGGGTCGTGTCCTAGGGAGTCTACAAAGCTGTGCCTAGTAGAATCTCACTTATCGGTCTATTGCGCGCCACATTTATAATTGAGAGGCTATAAGGCATTTAGGAAATGTTACCCTTATTTTTTTTTCCAAATTGTTCCATAGAGCTGAGTCGTAAGAAATCTGTACGATGCTTTCGCCAGAGTTTGTATGCACCAGAGGTGCTATCACAATAGAGCTTTAAGGCATAGATGTAATTTCTACCTATGTGGAAAGGAGGTTATGAAAGCGACAGAAGATTCGATGCGAGATAGAAAAGTAAGTAAGGTAAAGTAAAGGTGAAGAAGATACGAGATACTCAAGTACAAAAGGTTGTGAATAGTCCAAAGCTCAGATAAAGGTCGGATTTTAGTTAAGTATATAGAAGAGACCCTAGTGAAAATTTTATAAATCTGTGATAATTAACATTCGAGGATGAATGTTCTAAAGGGGGGAAGAATGTTACACACTGTAAGTTTAACAACATTGATATCGTTAGATATTATGTTAATATTTATAATATAGCGATACACACATCTTCATGCATATTTATTTACCGCCGTGCTACAGCCGATCGGGTAGTTACCATCGGTTGGACAGTTATGTATCATTATTTACCACCGGTTGGGTAGACTGGCATATTCATTTACGACCGAGCTACGGCTGGTTGGTCAGTTACACATTTACCACCGAGCTACGGCCGTTTGTGATGTTACATATTTACCACCGAGCTACGGTTGGTTCGGCAGTCATGCATTTACCACCGAGCTACGGTCGGTCGGGCAGTTACCACTGATGAGTAGGGCAGTAATGCATCATACGACATGGATAATAGTCTCAAAGAGAAGCATTGTATATATGTAAGTATAATGAGTATGCATATACGGTGGCACATCAGAGATTCAGGTTAATTCTTATATGCCTTTAATTAATGTTGACTTATTATTATATTTCAGTTCTGCCTTACATACTTAGTACATTATTCGTACTCACGTCCTTTTGTTGGGGACGCTGCATTCATGCCTGTAGGTATAGATAATCAGTTTGACGAGCCCTCATAGTATACGAAATTGGCATTCAGCGAAGGATCGGTAAGACACCACCTCATTCGGAGTGCAGCCGAGTCAATGAGTCATCGTATTATAGTTTATTTACAGACTTATGGGTAGGCCGGTACCCTATCCAATTTGATGTCAAATAATCCAAGAGGCTTTGTCGACAGAGATTCATTTTATACAGTATGTTAGAGGCCTTGATGGCCCATATGTATTCATGTTATAAGAACGATAGTTTATTGATACAGTGTTGCCCACTTATAGTTGTACATTACGAATTAGGGCCATGTTGGCCCATGATAGTTGCAGAAGAGAAAAATGAGTTACAAAGTGGTTCGCTCGGGCCAGTAAGGCACCGGGTGCCAGCCACGCCTTCCCATGTTTGGGGCGTGGCAAAGTGGTATCAGAGCGGGTCGTGTCCTAGGGAGTCTACAAAGTCGTGCCTAGTAGAATCTCACTTATAGGTCTGTTGCACGCCACATTTATAATTGAGAGGCTATAAGGCATTTAGGAAATGTTACCCTTATTTTATTTCCAAATCGTTCCATAGAGTTGATTCGTATAAGATCTGTATGAAGCTTTCGCCAGAGTTTGTATGCACCAGAGGTGCTTTCACAATAGATCTTTAAGGCATAGATGTAATTTCTACCTATGTGAAAGGGAGGTCATGAAAGCGACAGAAGATACGATGCCAGATTAAAAAGTAAGTAAGGTAAAGTAAAGGTGAAGAAGATACAATATACTCAAGTACAAAATGTTGTGAATAGTCCAGAGCTCAGATAGAGGTCGGAATTTAGTTAAGTATACATAGGAGACCCTAGTGAAAATTTAATAAATCTGTGATAGTTAACGTTCAAGGACGAATGTTCTAAAGGGGGGAAAGATGTTACACCCCGTAAGTTTAACAACATTGATACCGTTAGATATTATGTTAATGTTTATAATATAGTGATACACGCATCTTCATGCATATTCATTTACCACCGTGCTATGGCCGGTCAGGCATTTACCTCCTGTTGGGCAGTTATGTATCATTATTTACCGTCGGTTGGGCAGACATGCATATTCATTTACTACCGAGATACGGCCGGTTTGGCAGTTACACATTTACCACCGAGCTACGGCCGGTTGGGTAGTTACATATTTACCACCGAGCTATGGCCGGTCGGGCAGTCATGCATTTTTCACCGAGCTACGACCGATTGGGCAGTTATATATTTACCACCGAGCTATGGCCGGTCAGGCAATTACCACTGATCAGTTGGGAAGTCATGTATTATACGATATGGATAATAGTCTCAAAGAGAAGCATTGTATATATGTAAGTATAATAAGTATGCATATACGGTGGCAATTTAGAGATTCAGGTTGATTCTTATATGTCTTTAATTAATGTTGACTTACTGTTATGTTTCAATTCTGCCTTACCTACTCAGTACTTTATTCGTACTGACGTTCTTTTTTTGGGGATGCTGCATTCATGCCTGCAGGTATATATAATCAGTTTGACGAGCCCTCATAGTATACGAGATTGGCATTCAACGAAGGATCGGTAAGACTCCACCTCATTTGGAGTTCAGTCGAGTCTATGAGTCATCGTGTCAGAGTTTTTCTACAGACTTATGGGTAGGCCGATACCCTATCCCATTTGATGTTAAATAATCCTAGAGGCTTTGTAGACAGAGGTTCATTTTGTACAGTATGTTAGAGGATGGTAATTGCAAAAGAAGAAAATAAGTTACAGAGTGGTTCGCTCAGGCCAGTAAGGCACCGGGTGCCAGCCACGCCTCCCCAGGATTTGGGCGTGACAACTTGCTAACTATCTGAAGCCTTTGGCTTTAGTAAAAGATAGGGATAAGATACAAACTCTCTCGGGAGATTGTGTGTTGAACAACATCATGCATAACGCAACATCGGTATATTCTTTGTTTCCTACTTATTTTCTTCTATCTTTGTTATGGTAGGATTTTGAATTTGCATTTTTGTTTTGTAGGCCAACCTTTTAGCTTCCGAGGGCCTACAAAGGTTGATTCGTGATAAGGAGGAACTTACCTCCGAACGGGATCAACTTTTGGTCGAGCGAGACTAGAATGTTGCATGCCTCTTAGACTTTGACCACGAGCTGCTGAGGCCGTTGAATTGGAGACTCGGTTGCAGCAAAGCGAGAAAGAAGTTGTAACCCTTAGCCAGTTGGTTTCCCTGTTAAGGGCACAATTTGAAAAAACTAAGGCCAAATGGACTGAAGTTCATAATGTCGTTCTTGCTGCATCCGATTACGAGGCTGCCTCTACTGAAAGATTGAGTAATTTGGAGGCAGCCTTAAACTCCAAAGATGAGGAGCTTGCTGATGACGAGGAAAAGTATGCCTGGTTGGAAGAGAAGCATAAGAGGACCATAGAGCATAATAAAATTACAGCTGCACTGTCCGTGACTTTGATGTCAGCCTCTGATCTATGAGATTCGCATGGGACAACCTTTCTACTGAGGTTGGCCATCTTAAAGAAGAACTTCAGTGCCGAGCGGCTTCCCTCATTGTTGAAAAAACATATGCTATGTACGGCACGAGGAGAAAAACCTTGGAAGAGGCCAAATCGGGTGTCATTGACTTTGATGTCGAAATTGTTAAGGCCCGTGACCTGGAGTCAATTTCCAAAATGGATCTTTCAACCCGGCCTGATGCTATCGATTCTTCTGGTTCTAGTTCTGAGTTCTCGGGAATAGAAGAAGAACCGGAAGGTGATGATGCTGAAAGACAAAATGATGAAGGCCGAGATATCGAACCGGTAGCGGATCTACCAACTTCTCCTAGGGGCTTAGATATTTCTCTTCCTCCGTGTTCCAGAGATGCAGCAACTTAGCTTTTGCTTTCTTTTTCACACTTTTGTACTTGTGTTGTTTGGCACATTTATTGTGAATAGAAGTATCTTTTCGTTCAAGTATCGTGCAAATTTTTCTCTTTGCATCCTTTTCGTTTAAGCATTCACGCAAGTTTTCCTCTTTTGCATCTTTTTTTGTTTAAATGTTTGCACAAGTTTTACTCTTTGCATCGAATTGTACAAGGCCTCGGGTGTATTTTCCCCCAAAAAGTTTTGGATTTCGGGCATAAGCTCTTCCGAAATCAACCCTTTAAAATGAGGGTTTTTATAAGAGAGGGCCCCGTTATGTTTACGGTGCTCTTGAAGAGGACGTCTCCTGTTCATTGCGGCACTGGCATTTGAAGTACTTGTTTAACTTTCAAATGATAAAATCAATTCATCGTTCAGACAAGAAACAAGATAGAAATAAATGGACTTTACTTTATTCCTTCCATTTTCAAAAGTACATAAGCATTTGTTTTTCTAAAATGATAGTGCCATTTCTTGTGGCTAACTTGTACAACTTATTTCTACGGGGCTGACCGCGCAGTCCCCGGTACCGATGATATAACTATGTTTCCGGTTTTCATATTCCGGTCGATGTGGTAGTCATTGTTGCCGTATCCTTATACCATTCCCCCCAGTGTTCGAATGGGAAGAATACGTATTTGAACACTAGAAGTTTTGCACCTTCGAGGATTCTACTAGTGAATTGCTAGATAATCTTCAGTTCGATAGCAAACTTCATTTCCCCTTAGGAATTTATGCTATCAAGCCAAAGATTATCTAATAATACCCAGTGGCTTGCACTTGTGAACGGTCGGGTAATCTTTATGATAGCAAACTTTATTTCCCGGTAGGAACTTTGCTATCGATCAAAAGACTATCTAACCGCTCCGTAGTGGTTCTTTTATTGTATACCTTATCATTTAAAGGTCTTATTGTTGTTGCTGAAGCTTCCTTCATAGTATGCTTTCCATTACTGCCTCTATGAAAACCTTGCAAGAAAAACCCAATTGGGACAAAAACTGTACAAAGGAAAAAAGAGTGTAGCACATACTTTCAGTACAGGCGAGGCTCATTAGCAATAGTATCTCTTGAGGTGTGCCACATTCCAATTGCTTGGCAACTTTTCTCCATCTTGATTTTCTAACTCTATGACCCTTTCCTGGTGATAGCTGAAACCCAATAGGGGCTTTCCCATGTTGGACCTAGCTTCCCTACATTGAGCTCCCGGGTGTTCTGAGTTACTTTCCTTAAAACCAAGTCTCATACTTTGAAATAATGGAGGTTGGCTCTTCGATTGTAATATCTCTTCGTTCTCTTCTTTTGGGCTGCCATCCTTATATGCGCCATGTCCATGTGTTCATCAGGCAGCACCAAATTGACTAACATTACTTCATTGTTTGCTTCTTCGTTTGCCAGTAAATATCTCAGGGTAGGCTCTCCTACTTCCACCGAGATCAAGGCTTCTTCCCTGTACACAAGAGACAAAGGAGTCTCCCCCAATATCGATTTGGTCGTTGTTCGGTACGCCCATAGTATACCTGGCAACTCTTCGGGCCATTTACCTTTAGCTGCTTCCAATCTCTTTTTGAGATTTTGTATAATCACATTGTTTGTTGATTCTTCTTGACCATTTGCGCTCGGATGATAGGGTGATGATGTGATCCTTTTGATTTTCTAGACTTCAAGGAATTTTGTGAACTTTTTGCCTATAAATTGCGGCCCGTTGTCGCAGGCTATATCTTTTGGTATCCCAAATCTGCAAATTATATTCTCCCACAAGAAATCTACCACTTCACGTTCACCGATCTTCTGATAAGGACCTGCTTCAACCCACTTAGAAAAATAGTCAGTTAAAATAAAAAGATATCTTACCTTACTGGGGGCCGGTGGCAGTGATCTGACGATATCCATTCCCCACTTCATGAACGACTATGGTGACAAAACCGAATATAATGGCTCTGCCGATTGATGTACCAACAGTGTGTAACGTTTACATTTATCACGTTTTGAACATAAGCTTTGGCGTCTTATTCCATCCGGGGCCATTAATATCATGCCCTAATTAATTTTAACACTAATAAATCCGCACTTGATTGATTTTCACAGATCCCTTCGTTGACTTCTCGCATAACATAATTAGCTTCGGAGGCTCCCAAACATCGGGCCAATGGGCCTTGGAAAGATCTTCTGTACAATTGACTCCCCTTAAAGTTGTATCGAGCTGCTTTAGTGCGCAGTGCCCGAGATGCCTTAGGATCTTCAGGAAATTTTCCATGCTTGAGATAGTCAATCATCTCGTTTCTCCATTCCTAGATCAAATTGGTCGTGTTTACCTCGTAATAGGTATCCGCGTCCAATACCGATTGCATAAGTTGTACTACCATATCGGGATCTGGTCCCTTCTTCTCCGTGGAGGATCCAAGGTTGATTAGTGCATATGCTTCCACAATTTCTACCCTCGGGATATGCGTAATTGACCATTCCCGAAACCGAGCGAGCAGAGCCTGGACTTTCATTACGTATTATTGCATGCATTCCTCTTTGACTTCGAAGATACCGTAGACCTGATTTACTACCAATTGGGATTCGCATTTGATTTCTATAACCTCAGAGTCCAGTCCCTGGGCCAATTCGAGCCCTGCAATTAAAGCTTCATACTCCGCTTCAGTGTTAGTCAGAGGAACAGTTCTCTTATGGCCTACCTTAGGGTTTCTCCCGAGGCGTGGTTAACACTATGCCAAGCTCGGACCCTTTCACATTGGAAGCTCTGTCCGTGAACAAGGTCCAAACTCCCGATGTCAACTCTGACACCATTACTACTTATTTGGTATCCAAAGGTAAAAGTCTCGGGCTGAAATCGGCCACAAAGTCGGCCAAAACTTGTGACTTAATTGCAGTCCAGGGTTTATATTCTATGTCAAATTCGCTCATTTCAACGGCCCACTTGGCTAGCCTACCTGAGAGTTTGGGTTTATGAAGAATATTTCGCAAGGGAAAAGTGGTCACCACAGCTATCGGGTGACATTGGAAATAAGGCCTTAGCGGCGACTACGAGAACTAAGGCCAATTTTTCCAGATGCGGGTAGAGAATTTCTGCTCCCGTCAAATTTTTACTTACATAATAAATAGGATATTGCGTACCTTCATCCTCGCAGACTAAAATAACACTTGTCGCTACCTTCGAGACCGCTAAGTAGATCAGTAGTTGTTCGCCTTCCTCCAATTTTGATAGTAACAGAGGACTTGACAAATACCTTTTCAGATCCTTCAAAGCCTACTGACATTCCGGTGTCTATTCAAAGTTATTCTTCTTTTTGAGAAGTGC
This sequence comes from Nicotiana tomentosiformis, assembly GCF_000390325.3. NCBI lineage: Eukaryota > Viridiplantae > Streptophyta > Magnoliopsida > Solanales > Solanaceae > Nicotiana > Nicotiana tomentosiformis. The sequence continues at coordinate 99,568,054 of NC_090823.1, forward strand.
AAAGAAATGATGGAATTTTTTTGAAGACTAGGAAATGAATCTGCTCAAAGCAGCCAGACTCCCCGTTAGACTTTGAACCTCTTTTACGCTTGATAGCTGGTCCGGGATATCTTTGATGGCTATAGTTTTATCGGGGTTAACATCGATCCCCCTTTGCGACACAAGAAAACCCAGGAACTTACTGGAGCTAACCCCGAATGCACACTTCTCGGGGTTAAGCTTCATGTTCTATTTCCTTAAGATGTCAAAGGTCATTTGCAGTTGTTTCAGATGGTCACTTGTGTTCAAAGACTTAACCAGCATATCATCTATGTAAACTTCCATAATTTTCCCTATTTGTTTCTCAAACATTTTGTTTACGAGTCATTGATAAGTGGATCCGACGTTCTTTAGCCTGAAAGGCATCACATTGTAATAATATGTGCCAAAGTTCGTTATGAATGGAGTTTTTTTCTAATCCTACGGGTTCATCTTGATTTGGTTGTACCCAGAGTAGGCACCGAGGAAACTCATTAACTCATGTCCGGCCATCGCATCAATCATTTGATCAATGTTTGGCAATGGGAATGAGTCTTTTGGGCACACCTTATTTAAATCCTTATAATCTATGCACATGCGAAACTTATTATTCTTCTTTGGAACTACTACTATGTTAGCTATCTAGTCAGGATACTTTACCTATCGAATGGAACCGATATCAAATAAACGAGTTACCTATTCTTTGACGAATTTATTCCTAACCTCGGCAATATGATGTTTTTTCTGTCTTTCCGGAGGGATCTTGGGATCCAGACTTAGTTTGTGCACGACCACTTCTGGCGGGATACCTTTCATATCTGCATGCGACCATGCAAGAAATCGACATTAAGTTTAAGAAATTCAATAAATCTAGACCTGAGCTCGGGGTGTAGTCCTGTCCCAAGTGGAACTTCGTCTCCAAGAATTTTTCGAAGAATGCAACTTGTTCAAGTTTTTCTGCCGTGGATTTGTTGCGTCCGTTTCTTTTGGTACCTGAAAATATCTTGGTACGTGATAGGATTCCGATGAATCTTCTCCCTGGTTGACTTTGCTCGGCTCGGGAGCAGGCGCCGGTTCCTGTAATCAATGTCGCATGCTCTTTCCCTTTGCTACTGGAAACTGATATCACATTCATCTCCCTTGCTTCCGGTTGGTCGCCTCTTATTTTCTTAGTTCCCTCATGAGTTAGGAATTTCAACAACTGGTGATATGTTGATGGCACAACCTTTATATCGTGAAACCACGATCTCCCTAGGATAATATAATAGCCCATATCGCCGTCTAATACCTCAAAAAGGGTCGTCTTTATCACCCCTTCAGTATTTGTGGGCAGCAAGTTCTCTCCTCGGGTTGTCACACTTTCTAGGATGAACCCGGCGAGGATTTTTGTGGCCGGAATTATGCTTCCGATGAGCTTCGCTTGCTCCAACACTCTCTATTGGATGATGTCGGCTTAACTTCCCGGATCCACCAAAACACATTTATTTTTAAAATCTAAGACATTTAAAGAGATTACCAATGCATCGTTGTGCGGTAGCAGCACTCCATCTGCGTCTCCCTCCATGAAAGTGATGTCATCCTCAACGACTTTTCGGAGTCTCTTGTTGTGGGTCACTGACACCTTCATCTTTTTTGCTGCCGAAAATGTCACACCATTAATTTCATTCCCCTCAAAAATCATGTTGATTGTCAAGCGTTGGGGATCTTCTCTTACTTTTGAAGGTTTTGCATTGTCACGATTACGACCGTAGTTATTTTTAGCCAGGTCGCTTAAAAACTCTCTAAGATGACCATTTTTTAGTAATATCGCCACCTCCTCGTGTAGATGCCGACAGTCCCCTTTCCGGTGACCGTTGGTCCCATGATATTTGCATAACAAATTAGGATCCCTTTGGCTGGGATCAGATCTCATTGGCTTCGAGAATCGTTCTTCTTTGATGTTCCTTATAGTCGACACCAACTCCACTACGATGACGTTAAAGTCGTACTCGGAAAGCCTAGGATAGGAGGAATCTCGAGAACACGATGTCTCTTTATCCTGCAATGACCTATTATTCTGTCCGCGATCGGTTCTCCTATCAGTAGCGAATCTATTCGCCGATCATAAACCTTTGCCGTGTCTTTCGGCCCGTTCATAGGGCAAAAACTAACCTCTTGAAGACCGGCGATCTGAGTCAAAATCATCTCTTGACTTCTTTTTATTCTTCTCCCGGTCTCGACCCATGGTTGATGTCAGTAAAATGAGTTGATCATCCTCAATTCTTATCTTTGATTCGTACCAGTTGTGAACATCTGCCCATATTGTTGCCTGGAACTCGAGCAGAATTTCCTTCAATTTCCGGGAAGCATCGAAACTCCTCGGATTCAAACTTTTAGTGAATGCTTCAACTGCCAATTCGTCCGGTACGGCCAGCAGCATTATCCTTTTCTTATGGAATCTGGTCATGAACTCTCGCAGTAATTCAGACTCTCCTTGTGCAATCCTAAATATGTCAGCCTTTCAGGCATATACCTTCTTGGCTCAGGCATAGGCCTTTATGAAAGAATCTGTCGCGAGCATCTCAAAGGAATCTATGGAATGCTCGGGCAAGAGTGAATACCACGTCAGGGCCCTCTTTGTAAGGGTCTCCCCAAATTTCTTCAATAAACCTGACTCGATCTCGTACGGAGTCAAATCGCTTCCCTTCACCGTCATTTCCCTTCGGCACATATGGCATTTTGAACCGCTTCAGGATAAACTTTGGTGCCGCTCTCGGTTTGAACGACAACTGGGTGTAATTCTTTGAATTCGATCCTTTCAGTACTGGCGGTGCGCCCGAAATTGATTCTATTCGAGCATTTATATCCCTCATAAACCACATGAGTTCGATTTTAAAGGGATCGTTCTCATTGTTGCTGCCGGAACCGCTATTGTTCCCCCCGGCAATATCAAAGCCGACTTCTCCCCTTGGGGTATTGTTATCAACCCTTTGGGGTATTGTTGGAAGCACTCGAAAATGGCTGCCTTAGTTTCTTTATGACATGATCCTGCCGCGAGAGATGGCCCATAATGAACTTTTGTTGCTCCCTCAGGATCCTTGCTATTTCAACTACGTGTTCGTCTTCAGCATCATCAGCAGTTGCCTCTCAAACGTATCGTGGATATTGCCCACCTTGAACTGGCGTGGCCTCATCCCCCTTGTTGCGGGTATCACTGATGGAATCTTCATGCTGAGGCTGATTTCCTTGGGCCTCAACGTTGTGTGTGATATTGAGATCGTTATCCGCCGTTTTTAATGATTTTTGCTAAGAACAAAGAATCAAACAAGTTAGTAATAGATATAGGGATCAATTCAATTACACAACTGTCTAATCCCCACGGTAGGTGCCAAATTATTTACCAGTAAAACAGTACAGTTAAATTTATACATGATTTTATAGACAAGTGAATCAATTTGATCCTAAAATGTTAATGAATTAGACAAAAATATAAGACTTAGCATTAAAATCGAGATAAGATGATAAAGATCTTGAGCCCGAGAATCGAGCTTCCGGAGGCAATAAGAACAATATAAATAAGCAAGAAAGCAAAATGTTATTGAGCTTTGAAAGTGTAGTATATGCTTGTCAGAAAATTCGTCCCTTACAATTATGGTAGAGCTCACTATTTATAATTGTACCTAGAAAATAAGGTCCTAGGATCAAGCCCCTCTTAAATGACAATTATGAGGACCATTGAAGAGTGTGTAACGGTAGACAGTAAATGTCTTATTCTCTGCAACGGGCCGTGCACTTAATACTATAGAATATTCTTCATTAAATACTATCAGGTGGTAGGCATTTACTTCGCATATATGCATATCATTCTCTCTAATAAAAACTGAGATCATTGCCTTCGGGCCCGACTGTCTTCTGTATTCGGCTCCACATGTCACTTTCTCATGCGAACATCAAATATGAACATATTTTACCCCATACAAGAATCAACATCAACTAATAATGCAAATATTTAACTTTTCTGAACACTTGAATTTTTATCTTATTACAGGTGTTTTCAAATTATCATTCTTGATTTTACATCTAGGGACGACTCAGCATGTGTGACCTAAAGCCAAAGTTTAATATGAAATCTATTCTTCTAGCTTTTTGAGATGCAAAGTTTATTAATAATTTTTTTGTAACCGATTTTTTTCTAATAATTCCTTTTCAATTGATAATATAGTCAAGTCAAATCTTTAATTTATTTATAGTTTTATTTTTTTTATATGAAAAGTACAAAATTACAAAAATATTATTTTTTTAAATATCTATAAACCTATAAAATATATATTATTTCTAAAAAAATAGTGTTAGAGTCGGCCTTGTTTACATCACAACTTTGTGGATTCTGTTTTAGATCGAGTAAATTCTATTTAAGTGTCTTAGGCTTTAAGGACCTGTTTGACCATAGATTTTGCCAAAATATATTTGAGTTTTTTTGGCAAATACATGTTTGTTCATAAATTTTAGCCATATTTTGGAAAATTTCCAAAATCCAAAACCCAAATCCCAAAATGAGGTCAAGAGCTAGTTTTGGCCCAAAATATTACTATTATATTTATAAAAATTGCTCCAAACTTTTATATTTTATAAAAGAGCCCGCAATTTATTATTTTGTAATAATGTTGTTTCGTCTTCTCGGTCATCTGATAGTGTATTATGTAGTTCATTATAAAGACAATAATTTTGTACCAAATTTATTTATGTTCAGGACTATAGTTTGCGATAATATAATGAATGTTATTGATGAAGGTAATGTTGGGTATTTGTGAAAATTTTTAGAACTTGTGGGTATAAGACATGTTTCATGTTTTTTCAAAAAAATATTGAAATATGTTTTGAAAACTGATGTCCAAACACACTTTCATCTTCAAACCAAACTTTACCCAAATTAAATTTTTTAAAATAAATTTGGGAATCTATGGACAAACGTTAGCTAAGTGTTGTGTATTGAAAGTGTAAAAAGATTTTATATCAGTTCGATTTAACAAGTTATAGGCTTAACAAGTTATATACTTTAGCCTTGATATGAGAGTTATTTGTTATTGTAGGTCAAGTTTACCTATATTTACTTTATGTGTTTAGGAATTAATACTCACGTCACCTTTAAATGGAATAAAACCACTCCCCTCAACCCCAAAGTCAATTAGTAAAATTTATGGTCGGAATTTCTAATAACTAAAAAATGAGCCTCAATTATTATGAAATAGTCTTAAGTCTTAAAGTACGTGCGTTGCACGTGTTTGTTGAGTCAATAACAAAAAATTATTGATAAACTATATTTTTTATCATATAAATAAATATTAATATCGTGTTTTAATCGAATTAAAATAATTTCAATTAGAAATTTTGAACTAAATATTAAATAATGTGTCAGCACAAGTTGCTCCGTATTTGAACAAAATTATAATTTTGGTAAAAAGATAGTTAGAGGTTATACTATTTAAAAATTGGTATTTTACTAATCTTTTTCAATTTTAATTTTTTAGAAGTTATGGGTCTTCATTGTTTCCTTTTTTTGTTTTTGGTCTTCTTGATATGCTTTTGCCTTCTATCTTTTCATCTTTAATTGTTATTGCATCAACTTTTACAATTTCGTGTAACTCCAATATAATTAAACATCTTCTAACATGATGCCCTCAATTTATTGTATATATTTTGAAAAGAAAGATAGATATTTTTTACCCATACTTAGGACCATTTTATGATAAAAACTATTTCTGTTAAAAAAATAACAGGTTAGATAAAAGTATGGACTATATATATTTATTGTATTATAAAAATTAGATGAAAATGATATAATATTTTGAGAGATTAACTCTATATATTTTGTATTATCGCAATTCGCAACCAACCTAGTATCTTGTAGCTTCAAAGAGTGTTATATTACTACTCATGTTTATTATTGTTAATATTAAATACCTCATATATTGAAATATATCTAAAAATCATACATAAATAAGTTGTTATTGCATTTATGGATATATCATAATGAATCTTTTAATCTTAAATAATTATAAACCCCTAAATATTAGGATTTATCACATAGTTCAATTGAATTGAATTTTTTTGTTAATTAGTTAATTAAAACATTTAACTATTTGTTCTTAGCGCTATAAGAATAATTCTTTACTTTTTATTCTTATAATAGCTCATCTATTTTAAATTATTTAAGTGTACTTGCTAAGGAAAATAAAAAAAAATCTTTATATTGTTAACTTTTCAGTAATAAAAAATAAAAAACAAAATTTAATAAAGTAATAACAATTGAGTTGCATTGGTTGGGAAAATATTTTTTGATCGCGATAGAAAATATGGCAAATAGGTTGCAACAACAATTTGCTAGCTAAAGACTTTGAGCAAAAGCCGGAAAAGCGCTTGAAACGAAAAAAGAACAAAAAATTTGTTTTCTTAATTCGGTTTGCTTCAAATAAGGAAATTAAGAATTTTTAGAAAGTAAAATATTAATTAATTTTAAATTTATAAATATTAGGAGAGTAACTTAAATTATAATTTTATCCACTATAAAATTTATTTTTAACGGGTAAAAAAGGCGAACGACATCTCTGTAACGACCTGACTTGTCGTTTTAAGAATTTACGCCCCATTCAGTGGCTTAACGACCCGATTTTGATTCCGAAAATGGGAATAGCTCCCTTACGTCAATTATGACTTGTGTGCAAAATTTGAAGTCATTCCGGATTGATTTGATACGTTTCGGCACAAAATATAGAAGTTGAAAGATTTGAAAACATATAATTCGATTCGATGCGCGATTCCTAATTCCGGCGTTGTTTGAAGTGGTTTGATGCCTCAACTAAGTTTATATTGTATTTTGGGGAATGTAGGTATAATTGGTTGAGGTCTCGGGGGCCTCGGGTGGATTTCGCAAGGTTAACGAAGCAATTCGGACTTGGTAGAAGCTACTGGAAAATGGCAGCAGCTGTTGGATTCGCACCTGCAGAATTTTGGGCGCAGGTGTGACCTCTCAGAAGCGAGGATTTCATCGCAGAAGCGAGCTGGGAAGAGCTGGAGGAAGGTCGCAGATGCGGACAGCCTACCGCACCTGTGCAATCGCAGGTGAGATATTTGCTACGCAGAAGCGACGAGGCAGCGCAGAAGCGAAAATGATGCGCACATGCGATCACCGCAGAAGCGAAAATGGCTCCGCAGGTGCGAGCTTTGTGGCTGGGCAGTGACCTCGCATATGCGTGTATTCGCTCGCAAAAGCGAGCACGTAGGTGCGAAAATTAGTCCGCATGTGCGTAACTGGGTAGAATCATAAGGACCAAAAATAGTCATTTTTGGCATTTCGTTTTGAAATTTTTGGAGCTTAGATTTGGGCGATTCTGGAGAGATTTTTCACAAGCTTGGTTGGGGTAAGTGTTCTATATCCTAAGCTGATTATATTTCATGAATCTATGATTATATTCATCATTTAGTTCGGATTTAAATGGAAGAAATCAAGATTTTTACAAAATCTTCCAAAAACGAAAATTTAAGATTTGGAGGTCGAGTTGTTATTGGAATTCAATAAAATTGGTATGGTTGAACTCGTATCGGAATGGCTGTTCGGATTTCATGAACATTATGTCGGGTTCCGAGAGGACGTCTGTTGACTTTTTGAAATAAATTTTTAAATCGACGTATTATTATCCGGAATTATTTTCGATGAATTTTTAATGAAGTTATACAATTAATTTGGATAGATTTGAGCTGTCCGGAGGTCAATTCAAGCAAGAAGGAAATTTTGGAATATCGACCTAACTTCAAAAATGTAAGTGTCTTGCTTAACCTCGAGTGGGAGAATTTTCCCTTAGGCATTGAGTCTTATGTGCCATTTGTGTAATTGAAAACCATGTACGCGAGGTGACGAGTATGTACTTGATTTATATGTGCAAATTTTATTGAGTTAAAGTCATGAGCATATTGTGTAGTAAATTGGATAATTGTCGGCATATATTTAATCATCTATTTGTCGTGCCTAAATCCTTGTTGTTGACTCTGTTGTTATATGACAATTTAATGTGATTATTATTTGATTATTTATGAAATTTCATGAATTTGCTGGTTTGATAATTATTGAAATTTAATTTTATTTTGGATTTTTCCCTCTGAAAATAATTAATTAAATGATCTTAAGAAGAGGTATTTATATAATTATTGAAAATTTGGAGTTAATGAAGACTTTGCTTTACGTTGAGTAATTTCTATCTCTGTTGATTATTTTGGGGTGTTGTACATATTGTGTGGAGCCTTCGGCTATTTATTGTGAAATTAATTGACTTGGTTGTATCTTTGAAATTTTGGTTGTAGCCATTGGGCAAATTGTGATATGAATTGATTTTGTTATATTGTCGTGATAATTTCCTGTGTAAATTGTTGTGTTGTGTTAATTATTATTATGAAAATATAAGGGTGGCATTTCACTGTGGTCGTATTTGTTGGAATATTATCTGGGCGGAGCGATACGGGTGGCAATAGGAACGATAAGGGTAGCTATTGATATTGTCTGGGCGGAGCGATAAGGGTGGCTATAGGAGTGATAAGGGTGGCAATAGAAGCGATAAGGGTGGCTATTGTCAGGGACGATATGTGATGATGTGGTGTTGTGGTGTTGCTAATTTTCGTGTGATGTTGTAATTTGCTTGTATTTATTTTTATAGCTTGTGCAATTTGTCTTGTTGTTGGTAAATTGATAACAATTTAATTTATCTTGAAATTGAGAGCACGTAGCCATTGCCAGGCGGATTATAAAATAAAATATGGGCACGAGGTGCCGTGAGTAAATAATGAGGATATTTGGCATGTGAATTGTCTGTGCAGTTGTGATATAAAATGTGGGAACGAGGTGCTGTGATGAAATGATAATGATAATTGGCATGTGAATTGTCCGTGCAGTTGTGATATGAAATGAAGGCACGAGGTACCGGAAAAATATGATGATTTAATTATGGGCACGAGGTGCCGTGAAAACATGAAAAATGGGATGAGACCCGTGTTTACGAAAAAATATGAAAATGGGCTGAGACCCGTATTTTTATGATTTTGAAATGAGGTGTCACATGGTAACTTTTAATTGTGACTTTTAATTGAAAGAATTATATTCAAAATATTTATTTGGATGGATTTTTATTCAAAAAAGAATTATATTTAAGAAATTATATTTGAAAAAGAGTTTTATTCGTAAGAATTATGTGTGAAAGATATTTAATTGAAAAACTTGATTTAACTGGGTGTTAATGTATTTATCAATTGTTGAGCGATATTAATGGTGATTTTATTATCTTACTATGCACATCACTGGTTGTTTTATGTTGCCCTTATTATTATTTGTTTCCTATTATTTTTTTGTATATTATTTTGCACAGGTTATTAGACTAGTGAGTGTCTTGACTGTACCTCGTCTCTACTCCATTGAGGTTAGTCTTGATACTTACTGGGTACCGACCGTGGTGTACTCATACTACACTTCTGCACATTTTTGTGCAGAGCCAGGTATGGGAGACATCGGTCTTGAGCAGAGTTAAAGCGGGATCGTAAAGATTCAAGGTAGAACTGCTTAGTCGTCGCAGTCCCTTGGAGTCTTTTTATTTCATTGTACTGTTAATTCATAATCAAACAGTATTGTATATTTGGTCCTCGTGATCATTCCATGTATTCAGTTAGAGTTCGTGACTCAGTACTACTAGTCTTGGGAGGTTGTATATTGTAATTATTTCCGCTGTTAGTTTAAAAAAAAAGCTTTAAAATATAATTAAAATCGGCTTACCTAGTCTTAGAGACTAGGTGTCATCACGACGCCTGAGGTGGGATTTTGGGTCTTGATAAGTTGGTATCAGAACTCTAGGTTCATAAGTTATACGAGTCACGAACGATTCTAGTAGAGTCTTGCGGATCGGTACGGAGACGTCTGTACTTATCTTCGAGAGGCTACGGAACTGTTAGGAAATTTCCATTTCTTTCATTCGTGACGTGTGAAATTTGTTGAATTTGGAATTTGAACCTTTGTGTCACGACCCAATTTCACCTATAGGTCGTGATGGCTCCCAACACTACATCTAGGCAAGCCAACTAATAAGTCAAACGTACATTGGTTAAACTTTTATTCCAAGAAAATAATAAAATACCAACTTCTACCAATATGTGTGTGCCAAGATCCGGTGTCACAAGTGCATGAGCATCTAGTAGATTATACAAAACTCCAAATACTGTGTAAAATAAAATAGATAGAATATAAATATAAGAAGAGACACTGGTAGCTACAGAACGGCTCAGAAAGGTATCTCACCACTATGTCGCGGGATGACGTGGGTATGTGATGATAGGTCCTCCACTAGTAGCTGTCTCAGATCCTGCACAAAAAGTGCAGCAAGTGTAGTATGAGTACGTAAACAACGTGTACCCAGTAAGTATAAAGCCTAATCTCGAAGTGGTAGAGACGAGATGGCCGACTGTGACACTCACTATGGGTCAATAATAATAACTGAAATAAAACTAGGATATTTAAATCAGCATGATTTACAGAATTTACAATAATTTATTTAATCAGCAGAAATAATCAAATTCCTTCAAATGTAACAAATTTAAATATATTAATTAAATTCCTTCAATTCAAATAATTTCTAATTTATCAATTAAACCTCATTTACAGGAGTAACAATTAATTCCTTAACAAGCAAGAATAATAATTCATTAAATTCCAAGGATTTTTCAATTTTTTTAATTAGATTCACAAGCTGAAATAAATTATTAAAGTATCGTGTAATTATTATTATTAAGAATGATTTATGCCGAGGACGTACGACCCGATCCAGAGTATCGTGTACACTGCCGAGGGACGTGCGGCGCGATCTATAGATTCATCTATCCTGCCGAGGTGTTCGGCCCGCTCCACAAGAAAGGAGGACATTTTCTTATGTGCCTCTGGAAGGAGAGTATATTTATTATAAGATGAATTTGGGAGGAGAACAATTTCTTTTAATAATTAATTGATTTAAACAAAAATTAAGCATATGAAAATTTCATATTTTTTTACTTTTCATAACAATTCACAATATATACATCAATTATTTTAATTAATAAAGAATACAATTCACACAAGTAATTCATGCTTTGAGTCTTAAACTACCTGGACTTTAGCATTAATAGTAGCTATGCACGGACTCTCGTTACCTCGTGCGTACGTAGCCCCCGCAATTAGCAACAATTATTCAATCTAATCCCTATGGGGTAATTTCTCTCTCACAAGATTAGACAAGAGACTTACCTCGTCTTGCTCCAATTAATCCACTATAAGGCATTTTCCACGATTATCCAACTCTCTCTGGCTCGAATCTATCCAAAATAATTCGATACAATCACTAAGAATTATAGGAATCAATTCTATAAGAAAATACTATATTTTTAATAAAAATCCCAAAATTAATTAAAAAACATCCGTGGGGGCCACGTCTCGGAATCCGGCAAAAGATACGAAATCCGACAACCCATTCAATTATGAGTCCAACCATACCAGTTTTACTAAAATCTGACTCTGAATCGATACCGAAATCTCAAAAAATCGTTTCTATGAGATTTCTAAAAATTTTCCAAATTTAAATCTCAAAACACTAATTTATGGTGAAAACAATGATATACTTGTATATGTAGACCAAATCCAAGTTAGAATCACTTACCCCAATATTTTTCCCTTGAAAATCTGACAAAAGTCGCCTCTGCTCAAGTTCAAGTTCGTCAAAAATGGCAAATAGGACGAATGTCCTCTGTTTTTATAATTTACAGCTCTGCCAAGTTCGATCAAGGAGCTCGATCAGGGGAGCTCGATCTCGGGAGCTCGATCTCAGGGAGCTCGATCTTGGGAGCTCGATCAAGGAGCTCGATCTCGGGCCTCGAGCCTGGGACATGGTCATGGCCTCGATCAAGTTCGATCTTGGGTCTTGACCCTGGCCCTCGAGCCTTGCCTTCGATCATGGCCCTCGAGCCTTGCCTTCGATCGAGGCTTCCATACTGAGCCTCATCCCTGGCTTCGACTCAGGCCTCGATCGTTGGCTCGATATCTGGGTTCGATCTGGGGCTCGATCACAGCCCAGAATATACAGCAGAAGAGAAAATTGCAGCAGCTTTTTAAGTCCAACTTTTGTTCTGTTAACCATCCGAAACTCACCCTAGGCCCTCGGGACCTCAACCAAATATACCAACAAGTCCTAAAACATCATACGAACTTAGTCGAAGCTCTAAATCACATTAAACAACGCTAAAACCATGAATCATACCCCAATTCAAGCTTAATGAAACTAAGAGTTTTCAACTTCTACATTCGATGTCGGAACCTATCAAATCAACTCTGATTGACCTCAAATTTTATACACAAGTCATAAATTACATAACGGAGCTATGAAAATTTTCGGAACTAGATTCTGACTCCGGTATCAAAAAGTCATCTCATCGGTCAAACTTCCAAACTTAAATTCTTGTTTTTAGCCATTTCAAGCCTAATTTAACTACAGACTTCCAAATAAAATTCCGAACACGCTCCTAAGTCCAAAATCACCATACGGAGCTGTTGGAATCATCAAAATTTTATTCCGGGGTCATTTTCTCAAAATATTGACCAAAGTCAAACTTAGCACTTTAAGGCCAACTTAAGGAACCAAGTGTTCCGATTTCACCCCCAAACACTTCCAAATCCCGAATCAACCATCCCTGCAAGTCATAAATCATTACAAGCACCTACGGGAAGTTTTATTTTAAGGAACGGGGTTTTAAAAGTTAAAATGACCGATTGGGTCATTACACTTTGTATCTCTATTCTCTCACAGATGGTGAGAACACGTGCTACTGGGTTAGCTGAGCAAGCATCCGCACATACTGCTAGGGTTGCAAGAGGCCGAGGTAGAGGTCGAGGAAGGGTACGTGTTGCGACTAGAGCACCAGTCAGAACAACAGTTAAGGAGCCACTAGTAGCTCTAGTTGGGGGACAGGTACCAGAAGCACCTGTTGTTACCCCCGTACTTTAGGAGACTTTAGCACAGTTCCTGAGTATGTTTGGTACATTAAATCAGGCGGGATTGATCTATGTTGCACCAAACATTCAGCCTATTGGGGGAGTAATTCAGACTCCTATCACAACTCCAAAGCAGCAGGTTCACGTTGGTCAGGTTCCGGGTGTAGTACCGGTACAACTTGCTATTCCGGTTCGGCCTGAGGTCAGGCCCGAGGTATCAGAAGAAGAACAAAAGAGGCTTGAAAGGTTTAAGAAGTATAGTCCACCTACTTTTGGTGGCACAACTACAGAGGATGCCCAAGAATTTCTAGAAAATTGTTACCGTATTCTCCGCACCATGGGTATTGTGGAGGTGAGCGGAGTTGCCTTTACTACATTTCAACTATCAGGCGTAGCGTATCGGTGGTGGCAAATATATGAAGAAAGTAGACCAGTCGATGCCACACCACCAACTTGGGCTCAATTTGTAGAAATATTCTTGAAAGAGTTTGTTCCCTAGACTCTCAGATATGCGTGGCGCATAGAGTTTGAACGGTTGCGTCAGGGCACTATGACAGTGTCACAATATGTTATCAGGTTCAGTGAGTTAGCCCGTCATGAACCTATCTTGGTTCCTACAATCAGAGAGCGAGTCCGCTGATTCATTGAGGGCTCGAATATGATATTAAAATATGCATGGCTAGAGATTTGCAAACTGATGCTCCATTTCAACAAGTAGTGGAGATTGCAAGGAAGATTGAGGGTGTTTTAGGCGAGGAAGGGGAGTCTAAGGAGGCCAAAAGGTCTCGAAGATCTAGAGGATTCAGTGGATTGTACTCTTTAGCTAGAACCCATTATAGCGGAGGCTCGAGCAGTCGGTCAGCTCAGTCTGCATATCAGATTACTCGGGGTGCACCAGTTTATAGTGCACCACCGACACTAGATTCTTACAGTGGTTATTCCAGTTATCCGGCACAGACTCATTACGAGTAGTCGCGACCTCAGAGGGGTTGTTATGAGTGTGGTGATACTAGGCATATCATGAGAGATTGTCCCAGACTTGGAATGGGTGGATTTCATTAGAAACTCCAGCTACAAGCTTTATTCCAATTGATACTCCACGTGCACAATCAGCTAAAGGTGGAAGACAGGCGGGTAGTGGGCGTCTAAGAGGTGGAGGCCCGACCCGTTGATATAATCACTATGATTTGGCTGGAGCCAATACACCATATGTTGTCGTTACAGGTACGATCCTGATTTTTTATTATAAAGGATAATTTCCCTTAATTTGATTAGGTTCTGAATATTGAGGTGAGTCCTCCTATTATGCTCCACTTATGGGTGAGCTTCGTAAATTTGTGACCCACTTATATGTTTATCCCTGTTGGGAGATTTAAGGATGTGAACCCGTGTCTGTCATTTTATTTTTGTACACCAGTGAAGGACATAAGTCCAAAAGTATTTTTTATTATTCATTACTGTGGGTTTAATGTGTTTCGGAATAATTGATTCCAATTTTTATGAATTATATGCCCTACCGGTATGAGGGTTCATTATGTGTTGTGAAAACTGTTTATGAAATTTATTGAAAAGAAGAAAAGAAAGGAAATTGAAATTTCAGTTGGCACAATGTGCAAAATACTTGTGATTCGGAGTTAAGGACGAGATCCTCATATTTTTATATGGTGTGAAATATTTAAATCGGGCTGCAAGCTGCGATGAAAGTTATATAAGGACAAGGTCTATGTGGTGAAATGTTTATGAGTTTAAAATTCTCCTTTGTGAAATTTAATTGTACAATAGTATTAATAGGGAGTCATGCCTGTTAGGCTTATTTGATAATTCCTGTATATTTTTCTGTGCATATTCAGCCATTTTGGTGTTGTAAACATTAAGTTTTAAGCTATGAGATGAGTGCCCAGGTGGCGTTAAATGTGACTCATTAATCCGAGTAAGTAATCATGAGGTCTTCATGCCTCACATTTCGTTATTAGTGTTGTGAAAATTCAAAATGAGGTGGTGGTTAATATGATATTAATTGATGATGCTGGAATTAATTATGAACAGCTTTTAAGACCAGAGATGTGGTGATGAGCACACATATGATATGCTTCATGTCCTGATATCATTATGATAATGCAGTGTTTGTAACGCTGAGATTGTGTTATTGATATATACATTATGGATGTGTTGTTTTGGTGTTACGCTGGCAAGTGGTTAGGCCCAATTACAGGGGAGACTCTGCCAAAATTTCTGAAAACTTTGGGAGTTAGTAAAATTTAGAGGATTGAGATTTGCAAAGGAAGAGATAAGTAATATTATGTGTTTGAGGGCGAACGACCCTAAGAGGGGAAGAATGAAACACCTCAAAAAAAATTTGAAGTACTTCAACACTATCAAGATAGTTGATGTGTGCATAGGCACGAGTTGTTATAGCCTATTGAGACTAATACCGTGCGTCGAAGTAAAAATCAGGCATTTTGGCAATGATTGGAGGGTTAGGGATTTTTCTCTAAAGCTTATAAGAATGGAGAAAAGAAATAATCTCAATTGAGATGGTGTTGTCGGACCCGTGTTAAATTGGGGGAATGTAGAATCACCCATAAGTATGTGTGCAAGAATATACTCAGTAATTTAAAGTCCTCAGGAAGATTCTTAGCACGTTCGAGGACGAACGTTTGTTTAAGAGGTGGAGAATGTAACGACCCGACTTGTCGTTTTAATAATTTAAGCCCCATTCAGTGGCTTAAGGTCTCGAGAAGTTTCGTAATATGTATTATGACCCGTGGGTGTGGTCGAGTTTGATTTTCAGAATTTAATTAAAAGAACAATTCTTATTTAGAAGCTTAAATTGAAAGAGTTGACCGGAGAGTTGATTTTTAAAAAAACGACCCCGGAATAGAATTTTGATAATGGCAATAGCTTCGTATGATGATTTCGTACTTAGGCGCATGTTCAGATTTGGATTTGGAAGTCCGTAGGACAATTCGACACATTTTGGCGAAAGTTGGAAAATATAAGATTTTGAAAAAAGACCGACCGAAGGGTGAATTTTTGATAACGAGGTCGGATTTCGATTCCGAAAATGGGAATAGCTCCCTTACGTTAATTATGACTTGTGTGCAAAATTTGAAGTCATTCCGGATTGATTTAATATGTTTCGGCGCAAAATATAGAAGTTGAAAGATTTGAAAACTTATAAATCGATTCAATGCGCGATTCGTAATTCCGGCGTTGTTTGAAGTGGTTTGAAGCCTCGACTAAGTTCGTATTGTATTTTGGGGAATGTTGGTATAATTGGTTGAGATCTCGGGGGCCTCGGGTGGATTTCGCAAGGTTAACGGAGCAATTCGGACTTGGTAGAAGCTGCTGGAAAATGGCAGCAGCTTGTTGGATTCGCACCTGCGGAATTTTGGGCACAGGTGTGCCCTCTCAGAAGCGAGGATTTCATCACAGAAGCGAGCTGGGAAGAGCTGGAGGAAGGTCGCAGATGCGGACAGCCTACCGCACCTGCGCAATCACAGGTGAGATATTTGCTACGCAGAAGCGACGAGGCAGCGCAGAAGCGAAAATGATGCGCACCTGCGATCACCGCAGAAGCGAAAATGGCTCCGCAGGTGCGAGCTTTGTGGCTGGGCAGTGACCTCACAGATGCGTGTATTCGCTCGCAAAAGCGAGCACGCAGGTGTGAAAATTAGTCCGCATGTGCGCAACTGGGTAGAATCATAAGGACCAAAAATGGTCATTTTTGGCATTTTGTTTTGCAATTTTTGGAACTCAGATTTGGGCGATTTTGGAGGGATTTTTCACAAGCTTGGTTGGGGTAAGTGTTCTATATCCTAAACTGATTATATTTCATGAATCTATGATTATATTCATCATTTAGTTCAGATTTAAATGGAAGAAATCAAGATTTTTACAAAATCTTCCAAAAATAAAAATTTAAGATTTGGAGGTCGATTTGTTATTGGAATTTAATAAAATTGGTATGGTTGAACTCGTATCAGAATGGCTGTTCGTATTTCATGAAAATTATGTCGGGTTCCGAGAGGCGAGTCCCGCGTTGACGTTTGTTGACTTTTTGGAATAAATTTTTAAGTCGATGTATTATTATCCGGAATTATTTTCGATAAATTTTTAATGAAGTTATACAATTAATTTGGATAGATTTGAGCTGTCCGGAGGTCAATTCAAGCAAGAAGGCGATTTTGGAATATCGACCTAACTTCAAAAATATAAGTGTCCTGCTTAACCTCGAGTGGGGGAATTTTTCCTTAGGCATTGAGTCTTATGTGCAATTTGTGTAATTGAAAACCATGTACGCGAGGTGACGAATACGTACTTGATTTATATGTGTAAATTTTATTGAGTTAAAGTCTTGAGCATATTGTATAGTAAATTGGATAATTGTCGGCATATATTTAATCATCTATTTGTCGTGCCTAAATTCTTGTTGTTGACATCTATTGTTATATGACAATTTGATGTGATTGTTATTTGATTATTTATGAAATTCCATGAATTTGCTGGTTTGATAATTATTGAAATTTAATTTCATTTTGGATTTTTCCCTCTGAAAATAATTAATTAAATGATCTTAAGAAGAGGTATTTATATAATTATTGAAAATTTGGAGTTAATGAAGACTTTGCTTTACGTTGAGTAATTTCTATCTTTGTTGATTGTTTTGGGGTATTGTACATATTGTGTGGAGCCTTCGGCTATTTATTGTGAAATTAATTGACTTGGTTGTATCTTTGAAATTTTGGTTGTAGCCATTGGGCAAATTGTGATATGAATTGATTTTGTTATATTGTCGTGATAATTTTCTATGTAAATTGTTGTGTTGTGTTAATTATTATTTTGAAAATATAAGGGTGGAATTTCACCGTTGATATTATATGGGTATAAGGGTGGCATTTCACTGTGGTCGTATTTGTTGGAATATTATCTGGGCGGAGCGATACGGGTGGCAATAGGAGCGATAAGGGTGGCTATTGATATTGTCTGGGCGGAGCGATAAGGGTGGCTATAGGAGTGATAAGGGTGGCAATAGGAGCGATAAGGGTGGCTATTGTCAGGGACGTTATGTGATGATGTGGGGTTGTGGTGTTGCTAATTTTCGTGTGATGTTGTAATTTGCTTGTATTTATTTTTATAGCTTGTGCAATTTGTCTTGTTGTTGGTAAATTGATAACAATTTGATTTATCTTGAAATTGAGAGCACGTAGCCATTGCCAAGCGGATTATAAAATAAAATGTGGGCACGAGGTGCCGTGAGTAAATAATGAGGATATTTGGCATGTGAATTGTCTGTGCAGTTGTGATATGAAATGTGGGAACGAGGTGCTGTGATGAAATGATAATGATAATTGGCACGTGAATTGTCCTTGCAGTTGTGATATGAAATGAAGGCACGAGGTGACGGGAAAATATGATGATTTAATTATGGGCACGAGGTGCCGTGGAAACATGAAAAATGGGATGAGACCCGTGTTTACGAAAAAATATGAAAATGGGCTGAGACCCGTATTTTTATGATTTTGAAATGAGGTGTCACATGGTGACTTTTAATTGAAAGAATTATGTTCAAAATATTTATTTGGAAGGATTTTTATTCAAAAAGAATTATATTTGAAAGAATTATATTTAAGAAATTATATTTGAAAAAGGGTTTTATTCGTAAGAATTATGTGTGAAAGATATTTAATTGAAGAACTTGATTTAACTGGGTGTTAATGTATTTATCAATTGTTGAGCGATATTAATGGTGATTTTATTGTCTTACTGTGCACATCACTGGTTGTTTTATGTTGTCCTTATTATTATTTATTTCCTATTATTTTTTTGTATATTATATTGCACAAGTTATTAGACTAGCGAGTGTCTTGACTGTACCTCGTCTCTACTCCACTGAGGTTAGTATTGATACTTACTGGGTACCGACCGTGGTGTACTCATACTACACTTCCGCACATTTTTGTGCAGAGCGAGGTATTGGAGACATCGGTCTTGAACAGAGTTAAAGCGGGATCGTAAGGATTTAAGGTAGAACTGCTTAGTCGCCGCAGTCCCTTGGAGTCTTTTTATTTCATTGTACTGTTAATTTGTATATTGTATATTCGGTCCTCGTGATCATTCCATATATTCAGTTAGAGTTCGTGTCTCAGTACTACCAGTCTTGGGAGGTTATATATTGTAATTATTTCCGTTGTTAGTTTCAAAAAAAAGTTTCAAAATGTAATTGAAATCGACTTACCTAGTCTTAGAGACTAGGTGTCATCACGACGCCTGAGGTGGGATTTTGGGTCGTGACAATTTCACTAATGGCTTTCGTGCTTTTAATATAGTATAGATAGATTATAAAAAATTTTCTTTTTTAAATTGTGAAAACAATTATCTGATACAGTAAAACTAATGATTGCAATTATACGATTGGCACTTCAAAAGGTGGGTCAAGATTAATAAAAAAGATTTGAGGCTCAAATTAAGGAGAAAATCTATGAGGCTTTGATAGTCCAAATAAAAGTTAATGGATAAAAAAAAAAAAGAGTTATGGAATTCAACATTTGTGCAAAACATTGTTGTATAAATTTTTTATTGTTAAAAAGAAGGTATTATATCCATAATAAATTAATAATTGAGGTCGTCTTTAAGAGTAGTGTTACTCGAACCAAAAGATGAAGGTGTTAAAGTGAAATATAGTCTCTTAGATCCTCATCTCAGTATATATGGCTTCGTTAGTTAAATTCTTAGGTGCCAAAGTTGCGGTGAAATGGATAGAATCCATTTACCCTTAACAATAAGATTTGGATTCGAGTCTTGAGAATAAAACATATTCTAGCAGGACGCGCTTCTCCCATAAATGGACTCACACAACAGGAATCCAAACTAACCAAACATCAAGTGGGAAAAAAAGTTAAATTTCATCAAAGGAGAATGTTGTATTCCCTGTAGGTTAGTTGTTCTATGAGTTATGTAATTCGTCTGTCCAAATGTAGGTTTTCGAGAGCCAGTCTATAATTTTGATTGTTAATTTAGACACGAAATTTTTAAATTTTTTAAAATAATATTTACATATTTAAAAACTACATAAAAAATACTAAAAATTACAATACTTAATAATTCGAAGTATTTGAAAGACTTATGAATAATTATAATAAATTAAAAACTTGTTTGACTTGCTGGAACCACATAAATTGGGAGGGGAGTACTCGTTAATAGCACAGTTGAAAAATAAACTCCTTACATATGATAGAGTGACAACATTTGCAACATTAGCTTCCATACAAGCTAGTTCTTACAACAACTTTTTCTAACTGTTCTTTTTTAGGTGCTCTTACTCATTGATCATAATAGCAACAAACTAAAAGTTTACATCTTCACTTCAACCAGAGTAGGTCAATAGTTTCCCACAATCAAAATCACCCATTCTCAGCATAGTCTCAATGGTAAATTGAGCCAAGAATTTCTCTCTCAAGTAGCTAATCACCTTCCCATTACTTTCTTGTGCCAAACCAACCAAATATGAAGTACTAATAAGGTTAAAAATCCTCCATCTTCTCTCGTTTGCATACTTCTCCAAACCAACTTTAATTCTATTGTAAAATTCATCATCTTCTAATTTCTCCATTCCTGTTGGTAATTTTCTTGAAAAAGTTTCAGCAATGCACCTAGCAAGAACCACACCATCTTCTAATGCTGAACATCCACCTTGACCAATATCAGGTGTCATTGGGTGAAGTGCATCACCAACTAGACAAGTGTTTCTTTTGACAATATTGTCTCTCATTAAAATATTCAATGGCGATCTTAATTTTAGTTTGGCACAATATAGGCTATCTAGGGAGGTTCTCTGTAGGATATTGTATGCTTCTTTTGACACGTTGCTGGCCATACTTAGCACAAATTGCTTCATTTTGACTGGACTTCCTTCTATCGATTCATCATCTGAGATGCATGCAATTCTAAAGCGTTACATGATAGACAGACAAAAAACTCAGAGATTATTGGTACAACACATAAATAAAAGGAAAAGAAAAAGAAAAGCAGACATCAAACGACAAAAGATCAAACGGAAAGGTCTGATTATCTCCTGTGAAAAGAGTGCATAAATAAACCAGTCGTACTTTCTTCGGTGGAAATTTTAGTGGGCGTTTGGACACAAGAATTCTAAGTTTAGGAAAAAAGTGAAATGTTTTTTTTTTTTTTTTTTTTAGTGAAATGGTATTTGAAAATTAGAGTTTGTGTTTGGACATAAATATAGTTTTTGATTGTTTTTGAATTTTTGTGAGTGATCTGAGTGAAAATTTTGAAAAATAATTTTTTGGAATTTTTCAAATTTTTGAAAAATTCAAAAATTCATTTTCAAGTGAAAATTGAAAATTTTATGGCCAAACAATGATTAAAAAAAAGTAACTTTTTTTCGAAAAAAAGTGAAAACAATGTCATGACCAAACATCGTCTTAGATACGTAAAAGCTTTCCCACGAAAGAAGTCATTTTTTATGAAATTATTTTACAAATAACATATATATCTTTTTTTTGAAATTCTTAAGCAATTTATTATAATATTAAAAATATGGACTGTGTTTTTATGAAATTGAGTCCTCAAAATTAATAATATTTTAAGTGTCTTCGAGCTACTTACATTTTTGTCCCAATTTATGTGGCATACTTTGTTTTTTGATTTGGTAAAAAAGAATGTCACCCGTCTATATTTAAAATAATTAAATTTAAAATTTTTATTTTATCCTTGGTGATCTTAATGACATGATATATAGTAACATAAATATTTATAATTTACTTTAAACACAAGTTTTAAGAGTTTTTCTTTCTTGAATTGGTGTCTAGTCAAACAAAATTACATAAATTGAGATGAAAGAATAAAGTTAAGATGAGTGTAAGAAAACTTTCCATCCATAAAAAAGGAAGTCATTTTCCCCATTATGATAATATTTTCTTCGAAAAACAGTTTTAGTAACTAAATATCAGGAAATAACTTACTCATAGAATATTCCGTGGCAAAGCATTATCTTCCGTGGAAAAAGTAGAGTAATAAAATATTGTCTCATTTATCTTCTGTGGAAAAGATATACATCTCATTATCGACCTTTGATGCAGTACAGAAGCTAAGGGAGGTAGCAGGCTTACAGTTGACGGCAGACGGAGTAAAAGTGCAAAACCAGTACAAGCTCTTGTCATCACAAGGAAGGAAACCAATGCGAACTCCTCCTCCAAAATAAGAGGAGAACTTTGGCTCGAACCCGTGATATTCTGAATACTCAACATATCCCCGAATCGCTGAACGATTTGCATCAACTAGTTT
Source organism: Nicotiana tomentosiformis (assembly GCF_000390325.3). Classification (NCBI taxonomy): domain Eukaryota; kingdom Viridiplantae; phylum Streptophyta; class Magnoliopsida; order Solanales; family Solanaceae; genus Nicotiana; species Nicotiana tomentosiformis. The sequence goes on from NC_090823.1 coordinate 99,590,402, forward strand.
CTGGAGGCCCATCCACTTGGCCACCACTGAGTTCGCACCATCACATCCAATTAACACCTTCATGCAAAGCAGTATTGTTCAGTTTTTTCTTCGGGCCCAGTTAATTCGGATTTGTACGGCCTAAAATTAGGGGTAAAGCAATAGACCAACGTATAGGTTCAGTTGAAACTCTTCATATTTATCTTAACAAATTTATTTGACATATACAAATTATTAATTTAGAACTCAATAACTTAAAACCGCTAAAATCCTGAATCCGTTTTAAATTTTGGGTCTGCCTCTGCCTAAGACCAATTAAATTAAAAGGAAAGTGCTCGAACCCAAGACCTGGGCGGAGGTATTCTATTCATCATCCCTATCTTTGGTGGTGATTATTCAGCTACACTCAAACAATGAGGCTGCCCTATTTTCTACCACTAATTTGTTGCTTGATTTTCTGAAGTTATAGGTTTAATTGAGGGTTTTTTATTTTAATTTTTTAAAATCAAAAGTCCATAACTTCACATATTGTCGTCTAACTAAGTTTTAAGTCGAAAAAGAAAATTTTGATATGATAGCGCTTAGTTGACAATAATATCTTATGAGGTAGCTTAGTCGTAATTTTTGGTGATTTTTTATTTTATGTGAAATATAGGGATAGTTAATACTCCATACTGGACACGGAGTTTAAGAAAAAATGAAGACTTTTAAAATTTGTGGTCCTAAACAATTTAAACAGGGGCCAGAGTATATTTGTGTGGTTATAGAAACTTCTCATTAAGGATAAAATTGTAAGTTTAAGCAAAATTATTTTCAAATTTAAAAAGAGGTCATTCTATTTTGAACGGACCAAAAAAGAAATAGATTCACGTAACTGGAACGGAGGTAGTCAGTAATCAAGGTTTCAGGTATGGGATTCTATATGAGAATTTAACCCCAGAAACATAAAAACAAGAATATATATTCACCTTGGTTCGAAGAACAGTTTTGTCAGCCAAATGTAGCAACTTGAATAGTCCAAAGTCTTGGATGGAAACAACGGGGGAAGAATACTTTATAGTTCCGGGAGGAAGTTGTTTCTCTAAAGTCTCCACTATCTCCTGTCTTTTCATACAACGGCTGTCGTAATCTCTACTGTATAACACGAAGAGTTGTGTTGTGAGATTTGACAAGTATGGTTATGTAACGAAATCATTTAATTTGGCTCAACCAAAAAAGAAAAGAAAAAAAGAAACATACAGCTGGAGAAAAAGAAACTAGATTGAACGTACAAGTTATATATGGAATGATCAATGCTCAAAATATCAAATTTAGAGTGTAGCTTACGGTTTCTTATTTGCATCTAGGGAAATCTGTGCAGTAGGCTTGCCTGAAACTGCTGAAAATGCCTCGAACCTACAGAAATTAAAGCTCATTAAATTCAAGCTGAGATATCAGTTCTCGAAGACATTAACAACTCTTTTCTTAAACGACTCGATCTTCGTCTGGAGGAAACAGAGAAGCAATGAAACGTAAATATTGGAGTTGCAATATAAACGGAAAATATATCCATCTTTAGCAATTACTTTTTACATGTTCTGTAAATAGTGGGGATAATTGAAAATGCAAGTTCCAAATTGAATGTAAGGGACATGCAGTAGCGTCCTTACTGCTGATACCTTCCTTCCAAAGTTTCCACACTAAAAAAAAAGTATTGAGCAAATACGTGACGCAGTCAACTAAAAGAATTCTTTATAGCTAGGAAGGAGATAGAGACAAATGTTTTGTTGGCAGGTTACACTAAAGAAGAAACAACCAAACAATTCGTTGTTATAAACTGCGTACGATCCACTGTTATTAGTTGCTAAATTGAGACAAGCGCTATAGACTATTCAAAAAGGTTATATAAATAGAGGTGGATAAAAATTTTGACATTTATGGTTTCTTATAAAAATCTAAGTTAATATATAATAATAACCAAATTCAGCTTATGGTGCCCTTACGTACCGACTAAACTGGAGAGAATGTTGTCTAAGGATGTCTCCAACGCCAAGAGCATCTAGTGCCCTCCAGGCGTTGGTCCATAAAGCAAGGGCAAATCCTGATGTTCGTAAAGAGTTTGATGATTCCAACACTAAGCTCCGCAACCCCAGCCTAAATAACAAAATAACCATCAGCAGTTCTATTAAAAACACGTAAAGACCATGCACCAAAATATATAGGCGAATTTATTTGGTGTCAAATTCATGTGTTCAACTGAATCCATTAAATCATTACTTAAAGTAATGAGGTTGTATAAAAAAACTGAATCCATTACTTTCATCAGCTTGAATTATGTATAGATCGAAAGAAACAAAAGAAAAGTTAATTAAAATGCATTAACTTTGGTACTCTTTCTATACCTGTGAAGTGCCAAAGAAGTGGCAAGTCCAGCAATTCCAGCACCTACTATGACAATGTCCTCATTTATCTCCATTTGCTCCTTTTGCGGCTGCATTCTGCTTTGGTTAGTGGTATTCCTGCTATATTATTGTAGTTCTCCAACTGATAATTGATTATTAAACTTTCACGGGCATACCTTATATAAAGCTGTGACATTACGCTGTAGTCTTTCTTTAGTTGTTAAATATTAAGTCAACCAAAAACGGGAAGATGGGATCGACCATAAGGGGGTTTGTTCACCACAGAAGAGCTGTAGAGGGCCCCGAAGCAGATACATGAAACAAAAACGTGTAAATGAACAGTACATATCCATTACTTTACGAGAAAGAGCTAGGACCACATACAGTGACATAACTACAATATTAGCTACGGGTCCACAAGAATTGAGTACCTTTTGCTTAGACTCAATATTTTTAGTAGAAAATTCATTAAAAATATATAACGTTATTACAAACACAATAATTAAAATGAGATACGAGTTTAATGTCAAATTTAGAACCATAAATTTTAAATTCGAACTTAGCATGTGCTCATATGGGAACCTATTAACTATACCTATTTAACGGGCTGGGTTGACCTGTTTCCGAAACGGCCCAGACCGGTTGTAACCCGGACCTGGGTTAAGGGGGTTGGTTCATTTTTTAAAAAAATTCGGTTAACTGGACCGGTCAAACCCGGTCAATAAAAAATACTGTTGAACCGGTTAACCGGCCCGACCCGGACCGGTTTAACGGCTATAAATCTGATTTTTTTTTTAAAGTGATATGACCGTTGGCAACAGTCAGCTTCAATTTGGTCGTTGCCCAACGGGTTGATTGCAAAAATAGCCCTTTTTGGACAATTATTTTTAAAAAATAACACTTTTAGTAATTACTAATTTAGCCTTTTGAAAAACTATAAATACACCCCCTTATTCTTCATTTCTTCACTCATCTCTTAGAGATTGGACCAACTGAAACCCCAGATATATACTGTTGTATGAACAAGCTAAATGATTATTTACAACAATTATATAATTATTATGCAAATATAGTTGATGATGTTGCTCTTAATGTAGGCAATGTTAATCTCACTATGCATTATATCACTTCTACTACTATGGATGATGATGAAGGCCTTGATGGTTTTAATATTTGGTCTACATTTTCTACCACTCAAACCAGTAGCAGGAACATTGATGAACTTCAATTCTACGTGCAAAAGAAAAAAGAGCCTCGCACAAAGGAATTTTCACCGTTGGGATGGTGGCATGAGAATGAAAAGCAATTTTCTATTCTTTCCTCTATGGCTCAGGTCGTGCTGAATGTGCCAATTTCAACTATTGCATCAAAAAGTATATTTAGTCAAGCAAGACAACAACTTGGAGACACCCGTCACTCATTGGGAAGCAGTGCTTTGGAAGTTTTAGTATGTTTCAGAGATTGGATTAGATCAGAATGAAGAAATCAGGGACGTGAAGATGTTGATAGACTAGAAGACGAGAAACTTTGTCACGACCCCAAATTCTCTCTGTAGAAGGTCGTGATGGCAACTAGTTTGTAAGACTAGGTAAGCCTATAAATGCAGAATAATCATAAATATCTTAAATAAATAAACTACAATTCAAATAATTACAACTCCCAAAACTCGGTAGAAATAAGTCAAAAACTTCTAAAAAAGATTTCTCAATGTTTCTATGTATCAAAGTCTAAGAAAAATAAGGAAACAATATAAAATGATAGAAGGGGACTCCGGAGTATGCGGACGCTGGCAGATATACCTCGAAGTCTCCGTGCGCAGGTAACTCACTGGCGTCTAGACTGATAAAATGTACATGGATCTGCACAAAAAGATGTGCAAAAGCGTAGTATGAGTACACCACAGCGGTGCCCAGTAAGTGCCAAGCCTAACCTCAGTAAAGTAGTGACGAGATCAGGTCAGGCCCTACTGGAGAATTGATAATGACATGAAAAAATGTTTAAATAATTTAATAAGATAAAATGACTATGAAAATAAATCAAATAGTATGTGACATTTAATGACACCAAATAATTGCAAATAATATCTCGTGGAATCAAAACAGAATTCCTTTCAACTTTATGAAAATCACAACAATTAATCGAAGGCAACTATGGTCATAAATCAATATCAACAAGGGCACTACCGAGGTACCGCCTCGTAGTCCCAAATCATAAATAAATTCACAATATCTTATTTTCTTATATCACTGCGGGAGCCTTCATAATTTATTTAAAGAAAATATTTTTCCAAAATAGCGTCCCGCGTTTTAGCCACCCTTATCATACCGCATGACTTCTAATAGTCACCTCTACTAGCCACGCGTATCAAGCCACCCTTATCTCACTGCATGCGTTTCAATACCCAGACGTTATACCACCGCATGCGTATCAATATCACAATATATCATAATTTGTAACTCAAGTGCCCAATATTTCAATTTTCCAAAAATAAATCAACAAAAATATTTTTCAATAATAAAGAGCATACGGCTCATGCCAAAATAATACAACAATAATATTTTTTCACAATAAAGAGCTCACGACTCCATTACAATGAGTACCAAAAATCTTAAAAAAATATTCAGGAATAAATAATTGAGGAAAATAATATTTCAAAATCTTTAATACGTTGTTTCAATATCAAATTTAGAAATGTCAAATATTTCATATTAATAATATTTAATTTAAAGAAAATTAACCTTCAAATAATGCACAGCATAAAAAAATCAAGTTTCAATTAAACAGGTAAAACAATTAGTAGAGAAAAGTCAAGCAAATTTAAGGTATACAAATCAAATCAATGATGGAGAATATAACAAGATTTAATAATTTAAATAATATGCAATAATGATCTTCATAATTTGAACACATAATCCTTCACATTTAGTCCGTGTACACACTCGTCACCTCGTGTACATGACTTTCATCACATTACAATTAATACCAATCCTAGGGGAATTTCCCCCACACAAGGTTAGACAAGTCACTTACCTCAACTTGCTCCAATTTAACCAAGTAATATGTTTTTTTCTCGATTTTCCGATTCCGGTCGACTCGTATCTAGTCATAAATAATTCGATAGTCAACAAAAAATATAGAATTAATTCTATAATAAAATACTATATTTTTAAATAAAAATCCGAAATTAACTCAAAAATGGCCCACGTCTCGGAATCCGGCGAAAGCTATGAAATATGAACGCTAATTCATTCGCGAGTCTAACCATACCAAAATAACTAAATTCCAATAATAATTTGACCCTCAAATCTATCCATGAGGGTTTTTCAAGATTTTCCAACTTAAATTACCAATTAAATGTTTAAACAGTGATGCATTCGGGTAATCTAATCAAGATTGACTTAAGAACACTTACTCCGATGTTTTCTCTGAAAATCTCCCAAAAATCGCTTCAACCCGAGCTCCAAATCGTTAAAAATAGAAAATGGGATGAAGTCCCATTTTCTGAACTTAAACATTCTGTCCAGTAGTTTCTTCTTCGCGAACGCGACCCTTGTCTCGCGTTCGCGAAGCACAAAAATGTGTTGCCCAACTTTCCTCTTCAGGAATGCGACCAACGCTTTGTGAACGCGAAGCTTTGCTAACTCATACCATCGCGAACACGTCCCTTATCTCGCGAACGAGTAGAACAAAAGACTGGGGTTCCCAGCTGCCTCGCTCTTCTTCGCGAACACGACGCAACTCACGCGTTCGCGATGCACACACAGACCATACCTTCGCGTTCGTGTCCTCCCCTTCGTGAACGCGAAGAACAAAACCTCACACTCAGAAAACACTCTTTGCGAACGCGTCCTACTCCTCGCGTTCGCGATGCTTCCACTGACCACACCTTCACGAACGCGAGATCTTCTTCGCGAACGCGAAGAACAATCTTCTGCAACAAAAACCAGAAAAATCTGCTACTTCTCTAAGTCCAAAAATGACCCGTTGAGCATCTGAAACACACCCGAGGCCCCCGGGACCTCAACCAAACATACCAACAAGTCTTACAATACCATACGAACTTAGTCGAATCCTCAAATTACATCCAACAATGCTAAAATCACGAATCACACATAGATTCAAGCCTAATAAACTTTGACATTTCTAATTTCTACAAATGACTCCGGAACCTATCAAATCACTTCCGATTTACCTCGAATTTTGCACACAAGTCATAAATAACATAACGGAGGTACTCAAATTTTCAGAATCGGATTTCGACTCCGATATCAAAAAGTCAACCCCTCGGACAAACTTTCGAAAAATTCAACTTTCGGCATTTCAAGCCTAATTTACTATGGACTTCCAAATAAAATTCTGATCACGCTCCTAAGTCCAAAATCACCATAGAGAGTTGTTGGAATCATCATAATTCTATTCTGGGGTCGTTTGCACATAATTCGACATCCGGTCACTATTTGAACTAAAACTTTTAATTTTTCATCAAAATTCTATATCTCGGGCAAGGGACCTTGGAATTTGATTTCGGGCATACGCCCAAGTCCCAATTCACGATACGGACATACCGGAACTGTCAAAACACTAATCCGAGTCTGTTTTCTTAAAATGTTGACCAAAGTCAACTCCGTTGAGTTTTAAAGCTCTAATTCATATTTTAATTCCATTTTTACATAAAAACTTTTCGAAAAATTTTACAGACTGTGCACGCAAGTCGAGAAATGATAAAAAGTACTTTTTGAGGTCATAGAACATAGAATTTATTATTAAATTTAAAGATGACATTTTTGGGTCATCACATTCTCCACCTCTAAAACAAACGTTCGTCCTCGAACGGAGTTAGAAAAAGTACCTGAGCTGGTGAATAAGTGTGGATAACGGCTGCGCATATCATGCTCTTTTTCCCAAGTCGCCTCCTCGACCGGATGACCCCTCCACTGAACCTTCACGGAAGTAATGTTCTTTGACCTCAACTTTCGAACCTGTCTATCTAAAATAGCCACAGGTTCCTCGACATAAGATAGATCCTTGTCCAACTGAACCGAACTGAAGTCTAACACATGAGACGGACCACCGTGAAATTTTCGAAACATAGAAACATGGAATACCGGATGAACTGCAGAGAGACTAGGTGGTACCGCAAGTCTGTAAGCCACCTCTCCAACTCTTTCAAGAATCTCAAAAGGCCCAATATACCTATGGCTCAATTTGCCCTTCTTCCCGAACCTCATCACACTCTTCATAGGCGAAACCCGGAGCAATACCCGCTCACCAACCATGAATGCAACATCACGAACCTTCCGATCCGCATAACTCTTCTATCTAGATTAGGCTGTAAGAAGTCGATCCTGAATATCTAAGGAATCCTGAACCAAGTTTGTACCCAATAGTCTAGCCTCGCTCGGTTCGAACCAACCCACTGGAGACCGGCACCACCTACTATATAAAGCCTCATATGGAGCCATTTGAATGCTTGACTGGTAACTGTTACTGTAAGAAAACTCCGCAAGTGGTAAGAACTGATCCCAAGCACCACAAAAATCTATCACACACGCACGAAGCATATCCTCCAGTATCTGAATAGTGCGTTCGGACTGCTCGTCCGTCTGAGGGTGAAATGTTGTACTCAACTCTACCCGAGTACCCAACTTACGCTGTACTGCCCTCCAAAACTGTGAGGTAAATTGTGTACCCGGTCAGAGATGAGAGATACTGGTACACCGTGAAGTCTGACATTCTCGCGAATATATACCTGAGCTAGCTGGCTTGTAGAGTAAGTAGTAATCACAGGAATGAAATGAGCTGATTTGGTCAGCCTATCCACAATCACCCAAACTGCATCAAACTTCCGCTGTATCCGTGGGAGCCCAACAATGAAATCCATAGTGATCCGCTCCCATTTTCATTCTGGAATCTCTAACTTCTGAAGTAATCCACCCGGTCGCTGATGCTCATATTTCACCTGTTGACAATTTAGACACCGAGATACATACCCCACTATGTCTTTCTTCATCCGCCTCTACCAATAGTGTTGTCTCAAGTCTTAATACATCTTTGAAGCACTCGGATGAATGGAGTACTGCAAACTGTGAGCCTCTTGGAGAATCAACTCACGCAAGCAGTCCACATTAGGCACACATAGCCTGCCCTGCATCCATAATACATCGTCATCTCCAATAGTGACTTCCTTGGCATCACCGTGCTAAACTATATCCTTAAGGACAAGCAGATGGGGGTCATCATACTGACGTTCCCTGATACGATCATAAAGAGAAGACTGAGAAACCACGCAAGCCAAAACTCTATTCGGCTCGGAAATATCCAGTCTAACAAAATGTTTGGCCAAGGCCTGAACATCCAAGGCTAAAGGCCTCTCTGCTACCGGTAAATATGCTAAGCTGCCCAAACTCTCCGCCTTACGACTCAAGGCATCGGCCACCACATTGGCCTTCCCAGGATGATAGAGAATGGTGATATCATAATCCTTAAGCAACTCCAACCATCTCCGCTGCCGCAAATTAAGATCCTTTTGTTTAAACAGATGATATAAACTCCGATGATCGGTGTAGATCTCGCAATGGACACCGTACAAATAATACCGCCAAAATTTTAAGGCATGAACAATAACTGCTAACTCCGGGTCATGTATATGATATTTCTACTCATGCACCTTTAACTGTCTGGACGCGTAGGCAATCACCCTAACGTCTTGCATCAACACTGCGTCGAGACCAATACGCGACGCGTCACAATACACAGTATAAGATCATGTACTTGTAGGTAATACTAATATTGGGGTTGTAGTCAAAGCTGTCTTGAGCTTTTGGAAGCTCTCCTCACATTCCTCGGTCCACCTGAACGGAGCACCCTTCTGGGTCAATTTGGTCATAGATGCAGCAATAGAAGAGAAACCCTTTACAAATCGGCGGTAATACCCAGCCAAACCAAGGAAACTCCGGATTTTCGTAACTGAGGACGGTCTGGACCAACTTTGCACTGCTTTAATCTTATTTGGATCTACCTTGATCCCCTCGCACGAAACTATATGACCCAAAAATTCCACTGAATCAAGCCAGAATTCGCACTTTGAAAATTTTGTATATAACTTCTTTTCTCTCAAAATCTGGAGCACAGTTCTCAGGTGCTGTTCATGATCCTCCCGACTCCGGGAATACACCAGAATCTCGTCAATAAACACAATGATGAATGAATCAAGATAGGGCTGAAATACACTATTCATTAAGTGCATAAATGATGTTGGGGCGTTGGTCAACCCAAAAGACATCACAAGGAACTCGTAGTGACCGTACCGAGTCCTGAAAGCAGTCTTCGGGATATCTGGCTCCCAAATCTTCAACTGATGATAGCCTGAACGAAAGTCAATTTTAGAGAATACCTTGGCACCCTGAAGCTGATCAAATAGGTCATCAATACGTGGCAATGGATACCTGTTCTTCACTGTAACATTGTTCAACTGGCGGTAATCAATACACATCCACATAGAACCATCCTTCTTCTTTACAAATAAGACAGGAGCACCCTAAGGCGATACACTAGGCCGAATGTAACCTTTATCAAGCAATTCATGTAACCGTTCTTTTAATTCTTTCAACTCTGTTGGGGCCATGCGGTATGGTGGAATAGAATTGGGCTGAGTACCCGGTAATAAATCAATACCAAAATCAATATCCCTGTCGGGTGGCATACCCGGAAGATCTGCTGGAAATACATCAGGAAAATCCCTTACTACAGGAACTGACTCTACAGTAGGAGTATCAATACTAACATCTTTCACATAGGCCAGATACGCACCATACCCCTTCTCAACCATTCGTTGAGCTTTAAGAAATGAAACAATCCTGCTAGGAACATGATCCGAGGTACCTCTCCACTCTAGTCGCGGTAGACCTGGCATAACCAATGTCACCATCTTGGCGTAACAATCAAGAAAGCCTGATAGGGCGACAACCATTCCATGCCCAAAATAATATTGAAATCCACCATATTGAGCAATAATAAATCAGCTCTGGTCTCAAAACCACTGATAACAATTAAACACGACTGATACACACGGTCCACAATAATAGATTCACCCACGGGTGTAGATACATAAACAGAAAAACTCAAGAAATGACGTGATACACCCAAATACGGGGTAAAATAAGATGACACATAAGAATAAGTGGAGCCTGGAACAAATAATACTGATGCATCTCTATGACAGACCGGAATAATACCTATGATAACAGAATTGGATGCAACGACATTTTTCCTAGAAGGAAGGGCATAATATCTGGCCTAGCCTCCCCCTCTAGGGTGACCTCTACCTGCCCGACCTCCACCTCTAGCTGACTGTGCAGGTGGAGTGGCAACTGGTGCAGTAATCATGGCATGAGAAGCCTGATGACCCTATGGAATAGGTGGGGCTTGTGAAATTTGTAGAGGTGCACCCCTCCTAAATCTGGGGAAGTCTCTCACAATATGACGAGTGTCACCACACACAAAACAAGCCCTCGGAGGACGTGGCTGCTGGGACTGGCTCGGGCCTGATCGACTAGACTGCCCGCTGAAAGCACCCCGTACAGGAGGTACAGAAGACATTGGTGGTGCATAATATGGAACCTGAGGTCTGGGAACCACTGGAAGTTGTAAGTACTGAATGAATAGGACGACTCACATAACCTCTACCATGATGGGCTGCAACTGGGGCACGAGAATTATTATATGTACCAGAATCTCCGGGTCTCTTAGCTTCCCTCTCCCGAGTCCGCATACCTTCCAATCTCCTAGCAATTGACTCCACTTGTTGGTATGTGATGTCCATATCTAGCTCTCAGGCCATACTATAGTTGATACTAGGGTGAAGACCCTCAATAAATCTGCGAACCCGCTCTCGAACAATGGCAACTAAGGCTGGTGCATGCCTAGCCAAATCACTGAATCAGACCGCCTATTCTGACATAGTGATAAAACCCTGGCGCAGCTGCTCAAACTCTGCGCGCCATGCATCTCTAAGACTCTGATGAACATACTCCCTTAAGAACATATCTGAAAATTGAGTCCAAGTAAGTGAAGCTGCCTCAGCCGGACTATCCAACTCATATGCCCTCCACCACTGGTAGGCTCCTCCTCTAAACTGGAACGCCATAAAAGAAAACCCACTGGAATCCACAATACCCATAGTACGAAGGATACATTGGCATTCCTCTAGAAAACCCTGAGTATCCTCTGAAGCTAAACCACTGAAAGTGGGAGGGTGGTACTTCTTATACCTCTCGAGCCTGAGCTGCTCCCCCTCTGAAACTGTTGTCCTAATCTCAGGCTGAACTGAGACAACTGGCTGCACTAGTATAACCTCTGGGGCATGGTCAACTTGGGCCCATGGCTCTGGAGTACTGGCGGCGGGAGTCTGTGCTCCTCCCCTGGCCTGAGATGTGGCAGGAGCAAGTGGAATTAACCCTGCCTGAGCTAGAGTGCCAAACATACTCAAAAACTGGGCAAGAGTCTCCTAAATTGCAGGAGTAGTAACAAGCGTCTCAGGTGCCTGCTCTCCAACTGGAGCTACTGGTGGCTCTGGTGCAGCAGCTCGTGCAGGTGCTCTGGCTGCACCATGTGGTCTTCCTCGGCCTCTGCCCCGACCCCGGCCTCTTGCGGCTCCAACATGGGGCGTGGGTGTCTGATCATCAGATCTAGTTGTGCGTGTCCTCACCATCTATGGGAGAATAGAAAGACAATTTTTAGAACTTTGAAATCAACAAAGGCGTACGATAAGGAATCAAAGAAGTGAATATTTCCTAACAGTTCCATAGCTTCTCGAAGATAAGTACAGACGTCTCCGTACCGATCCGCAAGACTCTACTAAACTTGCATGTGACTCATAACACCTATGAATCCAGTGCTCTGATACCAACTTGTCACGACCCCAAATTTCCTCCGTAGGAGGTCGTGATGGCACCTAGTTTCTAAGACTAGGTAAGCCTATCAATGCGGAATAATCATAAATATCTGAAATAAATAAACTACAATTCAAATAATTACAACTCCCAAAACCCGGTAGAAATAAGTCACAAGCTTCTAAAAAGTTTATTCTCAATGTTTCTACGTATCAAAGTCTAAGAAAAATAAGGAAGCAACATAAAATTATAGAAGGGAACTCCGGAGTCGGCGGACGCTGGCAGATATACCTCGAAGTCTCCGTGCGCAGGTAACTCACTGACGTCTAGACTGGTAAGATGTACCTAGATCTGCACAAAAAGATGTGCAGTAGCGTAGTATGAGTACACCACAGCGGTACCCAGTAAGTGCCAAGACTAACCTCCGTAGAGTAGTGACGAGGTCAGGTCAGGCCCTTTTGAAAAATTGATAATGACATGAAAAAATATTTAAACAATTTAATAAGATAAAATGACTATGAAAATGAATCAAATAGTATATCACATTTAATGACACCAAATAATTGCAAATAATATCTCGTGGAATCAAAACAGAATTCCTTTCAACTTTATGAAAATCACAACAATTAATCGAAGAAAACTATGGCCATAAATCAATATCAACAAGGGCACTACCGAGGTACCGCCTCGTAGACCCAAATCATAAATAAATTCACAATATCTCATTTCCTTATATCACCGCGGGAATCTTCACAATTTATTTAAAGAAAATATTTTTTCGAAATAGCGTCCCGCGTTTTAGCTACCCTTATCACACCGCATGACTTCTAGTAGTCACCCCTACTAGCCACGCGTATCAAGCCACCCTTATCTCACCGCATGCGTTTCAATACCCAGACCTTATACCACCGCATGCGTATCAATGTCACAATATATCATAATTTGCAACTCAAGTGCCCAATATTTCAATTTTCCAAACATAAATCAACAAAAATATTTTTCAATAATAAAGAGCTCACGGCTCATGCCAAAATAATACAACAATAATATTTTTCAATAATAAAGAGCTCACGGCTCCATTACAATGAGTACCAAAAATCTTATGAAAATATTCTGGAATAAATAATTCAGGAAAATAATATTTCAAAATCTTTAATACGTTGTTTCAATATCAAATTTAGAAATGTCAAAAACTTCATATTAATAATATTTAATTTAAAGAAAATCAACCTTCAAATAATGCACAGTATAAAAGAAACCAAGTTTCAATTAAACAGGTAAAATAATTAGTAGGAAAAAGTCAAGCAAATTTAAGGTATACAAATCAAATCAATAATGGAGAATATAACTAGATTTAATAATTTAATTAATATGCAACAGTGATCTTCATAATTTGAACACATAATCCTTCACATTTAGTCTGTGTACACACTCGTCACCTCGTGTACACCACTTTCATCACATTACAATTAATATCAATCATAGGAGAATTTCTCCCACACAAGGTTAGACAAGTCACTTACCTAGACTTGCTCTAATTTAACCAAGTAATATGCTTTTTCCTCGATTTTTTCCGATTCTGGTCGACTCATATCTAGTCATAAATAATTTGTTACAGTCAACATAAATTATAAAATTAATTCTATAAGAAAATACTATATTTTTCAATAAAAATTCGAAATTAACTCAAAAATGATCTGTGGTGCTCACGTCTCGGAATCCGGAGAAAGTTATGAAATATGAACGCCCATTCAATCGCGAGTCTAACCATACCAAAATGACTAAATTCCAATAACAATTTGACCCTCAAATCTTCAAATCTATCCATGAGGGTTTTTCAAAATTTTCCTACTTAGATTACCAACTAAATATTTAAACAATGATGCATTCGGGTAATCTAATCAAGATTGAGTTAAGAACACTTACTCCGATGTTTTCTCTGAAAATCTCCCAAAAATCGCCTCAATCCGAGCTCCAATTCGTTAAAAATGGATGAAATTAAACATTCTGTCCAGTGGTTTCTTCTTCGCGAACGCGACCATTGTCTCGCGTTCGCAAAGCACAAAAATGTGCTGCCCAACTTTCCTCTTCACGAACGCGAAACTTTGCTAACTCAAACTATCGCGAACGCGTCCCTTATCTCGCGAATACGTAGAACAAAAGACTGTGGTTTCCAGCTGCCTCGCTCTCCTTGGCGAACGTGACGCCACTCACGCGTTCGCGATGCACACACAAACCATACCTTCGCGTTCGCGTTCGCGTCCTCCCCTTCGCGAACGCGAAGAACAAAACCTCACACACGGAAAACACTCTTCGCGAACGCATTCTACTCCTCACGTTCGCGATGCTTCCACTGACCACACCTTCGCGAACGCGAAGAACAATTTTCTGCAACAAAAACCGGAAAAATCTGCTACTTCTCTAAGTCCAAAAATGACCCGTTGAGCATCCGAAACACACCCGAGGCCCCCGTGACCTCAACCAAATATACCAACAAGTCCTAAAACACCATACGAACTTAGTCGAATCCTCAAATCATATCCAACAACGTTAAAAACACGAATCACACATAGATTCAAGCCTAATAAACTTTGAAATTTCTAATTTCTACAAATGACTACGGAACCTATCAAATCACGTTCGATTTATCTCGACTTGTGTGCACAAGTCATAAATGACATAACGGAGATATTCATATTTTCAGAATCGGATTTCGACCACGATATCAAAAAGTCAACCCCTCGGTCAAACTTCCCAAAAATTTAATTTTCGGCATTTCAAGCCTAATTCCACTACGGACTTCCAAATAAAATTTCGATCACGCTCCTAAGTCCAAAAATCACCATACGCAGCTGTTGGAATCATCAAATTCTATTCCGATGTCGTTTGCACATAATTCGACATCCGGTCACTATTTGAACTTAAACTTTTAATTTTTCATCAAAATTCCGTATCTCGGGCTAGGGACCTCAGAATTTGATTTCGGGCATACGCCCAAGTCCCAATTCACGATACGGACCTAGCGGAACTGTCAAAATACTGATCCGAGTCATTTGCTCACAATGTTGACCAAAGTCAACTCAGTTGAGTTTTAAAACTCTAATTCATATTTTAATTTCATTTTCACATAAACATTTTCCGAAAAATTTTACGGACTACGCACGCAAGTCGAGGAATGATAAATAGTATTTTTTAAGGTTTTAGAACACATAATTAATTATTAAATTTAAAGATGACATTTTTGGGTCATCACAAACTTGGAGATATATTAACACATGGTAACCCATCTGAATTTATCACTCCAGAAGATGGCCAACAAATTCATATTGATTATGAAGAACTTATTAAGGCAATGCAAAACCTTTGAATTTACTTTTTTTCGTTAATTTACTT
This sequence comes from Nicotiana tomentosiformis, assembly GCF_000390325.3. NCBI lineage: Eukaryota > Viridiplantae > Streptophyta > Magnoliopsida > Solanales > Solanaceae > Nicotiana > Nicotiana tomentosiformis. The sequence continues at coordinate 99,606,045 of NC_090823.1, forward strand.
GTTGTTAAATGTAAACTTCAATTTGTAAGTTTGAAATAAAAAAAGCACTTGCAAATTATAAGTGCAATTTTTTTCCATCTTCATTATATTCTATTATCTTAAATTTTTAACGAAATATTCAAAATTTCAAATATAAAGATTTTAAAGCATTTGCATTCTTTTATTCAAACACTCTTTTTATAAGATTGTTTTTTTGTTTTATATTCTTACTTTATATTAATATAAATTACGATAGTTATACAAAATACAAAAAAATAAAATAACATTAACCCGGCCCAGCCTGGCCCGACCCCTTGGACCCGTAACCGTTCCAGTTCATTTTTTACCCGGATGGACCCGTACCCGTTAAACCCGGTTTGAAAAAATCGGCAATCGGCCCGAATTGTAAACCGGTCGGTCACCTTTTTTCTCAACCCGGACTGGACCGGCCCACCCGTTAAACAGCTTTACTCTTAACCGGTTACCGTCTCCCAGTATTGCTACATAAAGTGGCTTTTGAAAGCTATGTTACGAGGGGTTAATATTTTAATGTTGGTACTTCGGAGTACTTGTCATTCATTCGGTCAGAAGGAGAGACGCGGTTCACTTGAAACAAGATTTAAGTCTCACATAACTCAATCATAGCATAAAATTATGAGTTCAAGTTTTGTCATTGTAACTTGTAAGTAATTTTTGCACCATCCGATTACGGTACTTACCTATTGCAGTAAGTGACATATCTTATTTTCAATATTGCAAATCCCTTATTTTGAAAAGATTCACTATAGATATCTTTTGATTGTCCTGATAATATATGAAAGAAATAAACTAATAGTATATATAACTTAAACGCTTAAAAATTAAGGTTGTTAAGAATTTCCTTTCATCTTCATCCACGTAATTTCCAATGATCATATCATCAAGATATTAAGGTTCACACCACTTAAATAGATACGTCGACGTCCGAAGAATCTTCATATATATATATATATATATATATATATATATATATATATGTATTATGTCCATATCATATATATTTTCAGCTTTATATTATGTTCATATCAAATATATTTTTTAGTTGCTAGTTTGTACATAATCAAAAAACCACTCTAAGTATATGGTCATCTTTCCAATTTCTTAATAACTTTAATGGATTGACCTGTATATTTCTAGGAGAGATCAGTTAAAGTCCAAAATTTTAGAATGGGCAAATGTGTTAACTGTGGCCAGGGTGAGGTTAAATAATCCCCAACTCGTAAAAGGATTAACTAGAAAGAATTTAAGAACTAAAGTATTGGTTATAGTATATGATGACAGATGGTCAGACATAAAGAAATCTATAATAGGTTTAACGGAAGTAGATATGACAAATAATAGAGGAATATTTTACATAAGCCCAGATTTTATGATAAACATGACAGAATTTGGAAAAAATATTAAAATAGAAATACAGACTAAAGGATATGAAGAAATGAATAATGGAAATAATTTATTAATATATGTAGGGTTTATAGGAAAAATGGCAACTAATAGTAACACAAAATTTAAAATAAAAGTAGATGATGTAGTAGAAGTAATGGGAAATAAAGGTATAAGATTAATAAAGCCCATAAAAATAAACCCAAAAGAATATAGGATTAGAATGGAATTTAGAAAAAAATTCAAAACAAAAAATACTAAAACCAGAATCTCATTTAATATATACAAACTCTAAAGGTGAGACCTCAATTAGGTTTACATATTATAATTATACTAATCAGAAAAAACTAGATGATGAAATTGAAAGTACAATTGTAATGATTCGGCCGGTCGTTTTGAGAGTAATAGTCTCGATCCCATAATCACTGCTTTCCCTGTATCATTTTATGCTTATGTGACTTGCCGGGGGACTTTGTTTTTGATTTCGGAGTGAATTGGGACACTTAGTCCCTAAGATGGAAGCTTAAATTCTAGGATTTTGACCATAGTTAGAATTGTGTGAAGACGGCTTTGGAATGGAGTTTCGTCAGTTCTGTTAACTCCGTTGGGTGATTTTGGACCTAGGAGTGCGTCCAAATTGTGATTTGGAGGTCCGTAACTGAATTAGGCTTGAAATGGGGAAAGCTGAATTTTTGGGAAGTTTGACCGGGAGGGGACTTTTTGATATCAAGGTCGGATTCTAATTCCGAAAGTTGGAGTAGATCTGTGATGTCGAATATGATTTGTGTACTAAATTTGAGGTCAATCGGACGTGAATTGATAGGTTTCGGCATCGGTTGTAGAAGTGTGAAGTTTCAAGTTCATTAAGGTTGAAATGGAGTGCGATTCGTATTTTTGTTTTTGTTTGATGTGATTTGAGGGCACGACTATGTTCGTATGATATTTTAGGACTTGTTGGTATCTTTGGTTGAGGTCCCGGGGGCCTCGGGTTGATTTCGGAGGATTATCGGATCGAATTGGGAGTTGGAAGAATTACTAAGCATTGCAGCTTCTAGTATCATCACACCTGTGGTGGGGTTGACCGCAGGTGCAGACTCACACGTGCGAGCAGAGGAACGCCGGTGCGGTTTGTAGAAACTTGGTCTGTGGGCGCATGTGCGATGTTAGGACCGCAGAAGCGGAGTCGCTTCTGCGGATGATGGAACGCAGAAGCGGAAGGTCAGGAAGGTCATTGGTCGTAGAAGCGGAGGTATTCCGCAGAAGAGGGCGCGCAGGTGCGGCCCATTAGCTCACAGAAGCGGAATTGAGGACTTAAGTGAAGTCCGCACCTGCAATAGTTTTGCCATAGGTACGGAATCGCAGATGCGGTGATTCCCTCACAGAAGTGAAATCGCTGGGCAGAAAAGGGAAAATTACGAAGGTTTGATCTCATTTTAACTTTGAGACTTTGAGAGCTCGAATTGAGGCGATAAATTGAGGGATTTTCAGAGGAAACTATTGGGTAATGATTCTTAACTCATTTTTGGTTATATTCCACTAATATATCATTAATTTCATCATTTAATTAAGGATTTGGGTTGAGAAAATTGGGAAAACAGTTGGAAAATTCTTCAACCGAAATTTTGGATTTTGATTGAGATTTTGGTATCGGATTTGAGTAATTTTGGTATGAGTGAACTCGTGGTTGAATGGGTATTCGTATTTTATGACTTTTACCCGATTTTGAGATGTGGGCCCGGGTTGACCTTTTGGGGTGATTTGCTAATTTCTTGTTAAAGTTTTGATTTCATTAATTGGACTATTTTCTTATAGTTATATTTACGGTATGTAATTGCTTTTGGCTAGATTTGGGCCATTCGGAGTCGGAAAGTCGTGGAAAAGGCATTCTTATTGATTGATTGAGCTTGGTTCGAGGTAAGTGACTTGCCTAACCTTGTGTAAGGGAAATCCCCTTAGGATTTGGTACTGTTGTGATACTTCTGTGATATGTGAGTGTCATGTACGCAAGGTGACGAGTGAGTACATGGACTAATTATTATAAATCCCGGTTCTTACTGGGCAGTAACTTGTTACGTCTTAATTGAGTTATATCAGCATGTGTAGTTATCGTTTTTTACCTAATATCACATGTCTATGTGTCTTAATTGCGTATTTGAAACCTGTTCAGCATGTTTAGTTGATTTTCTGCTTTTCCTTGACTTGTATTTAGTCTTAAACTGTAGGATTTCTTGCTGTAATTGTTGTTGTCCATCGATTTCGAGCTGTGTGTTTACTTTTGGGACTACAAGGCGGTACCTCGGGAGATCCCCTATCGCATATTTACTTTTGGGACTACGAGGTGGTACCTCGGGAGATACCCCTACATATTTACTTTTGGGACTACGAGGCGGTACCTTGGGAGATTCCCTATTGAGCATTTACTTTTGGGATTACGAGACGGTATCTCGGGAGTGCCCCTATTGTTTATCCCTATGTGCTGTGCTATTATCTTTCCGTAGTTTCTCCTCGTTAAAGTTCCAGTCTCTTATTACATTGAAATATCTTCTGCCTTAAATTATTATATACCAGTAGCGCCCTGACCTGACCTCGTCACTACTCTACCGAGGTTAGGCTTGGAACTTATTGGGTACCGTTGTTGTGTACTCATGCTACTTTTGTGCACATATTTTGTGTGCAGACCCAGGTACCTCCTACCAACCCCGCTATAAGCTGAGTGTACTTGTTGCTGCTATACAAACTTCAAGGTATATCTGTCAGCGTCCGCAGACCTCAGAGTCCCCCTATATTCCCTCCTATGTTGTTTTCTTTTATATATTTTCCTTAGACTCTGATGTATAGAGACGCCTAGCTTTCTCTTAGAAGCTTGTGACTTGTGATTATCGGGTCTTTGGGAATTTGTTATACTCGAGTGTTGGTTTACTTGTACATGCCGAGCGGTATTTTTCAGTTATATAGTTATCTATTGAAGTTTAGTGGTTGATTCTACTTTTATTTCAATTATTTCGCAATTGTTAGGCTTACCCAGTCGTAGAGACTAGGTGCCATCATGACATCTTACGGAGGGACATTTGGGTCGTGAGAACTATAGAAAATTCTTAATTTATGAATATAGAAATAACACAAACTGACTTTGAAGTAGATATAGCCTTAGAAGAAGCACGAGAACTCACTAAGAAAGATAAAAATATAACTTTCCGATGTAAAGGATATAAACAAAGGAGACTAACCTTTAGAAGAAACAGAAAAACATTTTAAAAAATACAAATTAAGAACAGATAATTGGGGATATAGGGTAGAAAACATCTTACAAAAGAAATTAGAAAGTTTTGATAAAATTCTAGAAGAATTGCAAGATATTTTCGATAATGAAGAAACAGATTCCTTAATAAGCCAAAAAGAATTAATGGAGTCAACCAGTTCTAGTCCCAGCCCATTCCAAAGGACAACTCAACAAAGTACAATAGATACTAGTACAGGAAATGTACCTAGAAAAAGGGTATATAGAATAGGACAAGAAGTAGAAACATAAAATATAAGACCAGCAGAAAAAAGAATGCCTATAGAGGAACCTATTCGGTTACAAGAAGGGGGTAGTAAAAAAAAAATATTAAATATAACGGATCATGACCCACAAATGTGGAACTCAGTAATAGATCTTTGGAAAGGAATAGTAGTAGCAAACTATATAAAAAACTATCATGAGACAGATGCAGAAATAAGTATAAATATATGAAAACTTTCTTAGGAGAATCAACAAAAGGATTATGGGAAACCTACAAGTCCGAAACTTTCTTAGGAGAATCAACAAAAGGATTATGGGAAACCTACAAGTCCGAATCCCCACAAGAATTTCAAGCCTTAATAGCAATGAGACCAAATTATTATAATTTTACAAATAAAATACACAGTCTAATAACAGGAGAAGATCCAAATAGTGGATTAGTCATATTACAAAAGAATGCATTAATAAGACTAGAGCAATTAAGTATAAGTTAGTTTTTATTCTATAAAGATATTCCTAAACGATTATTTCTATTATTGTACTCTTAGTGGAATGTATTTGACCAAGACTTAGGTAAAACATTATTCAATAAATTACCAGGAGTTTTACGTAGAGAAATAGAAGAAAGATGGTATAAATGAGAAGGAGTAATACAAAATCCAAATGCAAAATGGTCTATAGGACAAAAAATACAGCATATAATGGAAATATTGCAAGAAATATGTACACATATACAAATACAAAAACAACTAAAATAAAATGATATGAGTTGTTGTAAAAATGTAATATACACAACTCAAAGTTATGATAAAGACAATTATAAAAAGAAAAAATATAGAAAATATAAGCCTCAATATAATAAAAGAACTATTATCTGAGAAAATCATCTCCTAAAAATCCTTACTTAGATAGAAATAGACATGTTAGAAAATATAGGACAAAGAGAAACTATAAGAATAAATTAGAATGTTTTACTTGTGGAAGCATAGAACACTTAGCAAATACATTCCCAAAAAGGATTAATAGCAAGACAAGCAACTCACACATTAATAGAAGATTTTCAAGAAACCTTAATAAATGTAGACGAATATGTCACAACCTAAAATCCATTAAAGGTCGTGATGGCACCTAACATCGCCGTCAGGCAAGCCAACGGTGATTCACCAATTTAACCACTCATTTTACTATTTTGAAATCATAATTTTTCCTTAATTAAATAGTATAAAATGGAATATACATGGGAGAAATGTTAATAACTACGTGATCTGCAATGACAAACAACAGTAGGACCCCCCAAAACCCGGTACCACAAGTGCATGAGCATCAACTAGGAAATATAATAAAATACAATATCTGTCTAGAATACAAATTAGACAGGAAAAATATAAATAACACTGATGGAGACTCTGTAGGCTGCGGAGCGTAACATGGAATGCAGCTCACGGTAAAGTCCCCGCAATAGCCTCGCCGTTGCGCCTAGAAGACCATCAGACATATAAGTACCTGCACAAAAAGTGCAGCAAGTATAGCATGAGTACGTAAATCAACGCGTACCCAGTAAGTATCTAGCCTAATCCTAGAGAAGTAGTAACGAGGGCCACTTACTAGAGGTCCAATAAAACAGACACAGTAAGAGTAACCAGGTGTGAATCAACGTAAATAAACGAAAATAACAGGTGTAGATACGTGGTGCAACTCTCTTCTCAAAAATATCTCAAGCTCTTAGCTAGTAGTCACCTCCTCAATCGGAGTATATATAATATGGACCTTACCATATAGGTCATCATAGTTAAATCAAGGGAAGCTCACATATATACTGGCTTTTTGCCAATTATTACGCACGGTTTCGAAGAGTATTTCATAGAAATGCCGAGGCGTACAGCCCGATCCATCCTAACATTGCCAAACCATAAATACATACTATATTTTATTGCCGAGGCGAACGGCCCGCTCCCATGAGAGTGTGGTACATAAATCCTATCGTGGTGTACGGCCCGATCTCATTAGTGTGCGCACTGCCGAGGGTCGAACGGCACGAACCATAGATGTATCTATCCTGACGAGGTAAACGGCCCAATCCCATTAGAATAAGAAACTTTTTCGGATCATCGACCCCACTCACGAATAGTCGTGTGAGTTATAGATTTTTATGAGAAATTTTTGATGAGAACGCATAACACGAGAGAATTTGTAAGGAGAATACAATTAATCTGTGGCTTATCATGAATCCCGTTAAATCTCTACAATAGTAAGTCTATTACTCAACGCAAGTCTAGTCTCAAGTCGTAATGTAAAATAAATGAATTTTATAGGCAAGAGACAACTCAAATAGTACAGCTATAACACGGTGTGAATCTAAGTCTACCCGAACATAGCATGAATCTAGCTACACACGGACTCTCGACCTTGTGCGTACGTAGCCCCCGAAATAAGTAATACATAACAAATACATCACCTAGGGGTAGTTTTCCCCTCACAGAGTTAGACAGGAGACTTACCTGGCTCCGAACATCCAAAACCGGCTCGAAGGCCTCTATAACACTTCAATCCAAAGCTCGTCGATCCAAAAGCTATTCAAAAATGTGCAAACCAATCAAAAGATACTCTAATACCCATAATTAATCAATTTAAATAATTCCCCACTCCGCTCGAAAGGTCTATAAAATCAACCCTCTGGCCCACGTTCCCGTATTCTGAAAATTTTCAAAGATAAATATCACGACCTAAAAACCTAACCTGTCGTAATGGTGCCTATCGTGGTACAAGGCAAGACGACTCATTCTAAAACAAACCGGGAGTTCAAATCAAAACAAAAGTGCGGAAAAGAAAAGCCCAACATCGGGGTGTTACTAGTCATGAGCTTCTACTACAATTTGTCTAACAATATCAAGACTAACTCAGTCTGGAAAATAGCTAAATACAACTAAAGGAAGATAAGAGTGAGAAGAGCAGGGTTGCGATCGCCAGGCAGCTACCTTGCTATCCCCGGAAAAATCTGCAACCAGAATAATCAGCAACCGCTACCGTGTGTTACTACACTTGGATTTGCACACAAGGTGCATGGAGTAATGTGAGTACGCCAACTCAGTAAGTAACAACAATAAATAAAGACTGAGCAGTAGTCACGAGCAATAAAGCATATAACGTTCATATCAGGAAATCTCAGTAAAATACCAAATGCTTTTAAAATCAGGATTTGAATCAAAACATCTCGTTTAAACCCAGTTTCAGTAAAATCATTTAAAGTTATTTTTCAACAGTTTTCAAACAGAGGAAAATGCAAAGGTGAGCAAAAATGATAAAATCATAAACAACCCCTCAGGCAAACCTCACAGTCACCTGTACCACTCGGGCATACCTCACAATCACTCTTTCCACTCGGGCATACCTCACAATCACTCTTGCCACTTGGGCATACCTCACAAATCACTCTTGCCACTCGGGAATACCTCACAATCACTCATGCTTCCCAGTTACTCAGCACTCATACTCAGTAGGTACCTGCATTCACTGAGGGTATGTACAGACTCCGGAGGGGCTCCTTCAGCCCAAGCGCTATATCAAGCCAAATCATGGCATAAATCACTCAGGCCCTCGGCCTATATCAAACATGCTGTGGCATGCATCCCGATCCCATAAATATCCTCACAAATCAGGCCATCGGCCTCACTTAGTCATAAACCTCTCAAGCCACTCGGGCATTTCAATAAAAACAGGGTGCTCAGCCCAAAATAACATTTATGTGCATCAAAATCGAGTAATAAAAACTGAGTTATGCAGTAAACAGGTATAACAATGATTGAGTATAGATTTTCAAATGGAAACGGTGAGAGGATAGTAAGAAAAGGCCCCTAAGGGTCCAAACAGCATTAGCACAAGGCCCGAACATAACATTCAACCCAATTTACAGAATCTCTTTCTAAAACACATAAGTATCATATATTTTCAATAAAATATACAACTTTACAGTTGCTACGGGACGGACCAAGTCATGATCCCCAACAATGCACGCCCATACGCCTGTCACCTAGTATGTGCGTCACTTAGAATAGTAGAATGATACAAAATCTGGGGTTTCATACCCTCAGGACTAGATTTACAATCGTTACTTACCTCAAACCGGTTAATTCTCTACCTCGAAATACTCTTGCCTCTCAACGCAGCTTCCAAATACTCCGAATCTATTCACAATCAGTACAATACTATCAATATACGGTAATGGAATGAATTCTACAAGAAAAACTATCAAATTAGCCCAAAACCCGCAGTTGGCTCAACCCGGCCCCACGTCTCAAAATCCGATAAAACTTATAAAACTAGAAAGCTCATCCATTCACGAGTCCATACATACAAAATTTATCAAAATTCGACCTCATTTGGTCCCTCAAATCCCCAAATCAAACTATCCAATTCCCAAGCCCTAATCCCCTCATTCTCATCCCTAGTTTCCACTAATTACATGATTAAATAATGAGAAATTATCATAAACACGAGTATTAGGGCTCAAGTAACTTACCTCAATGAAAACCCCCTTGATTCCCTCTTTAAATCTCTCCCAAAAGCTCGAAAACCGAATTGAAATGGTGAAGAATGCACCAAAATTCGCGAAGTGTGCAATACATACCTTCTGCCCAGGCTTCTCGCACCTGCGACCTTTTACTCGCACCCGCGCGACCGCACCTGCGCAAGTCACTTAAACGCCCAGACTCCGCACCTGCGCCTTATTCCTCGCACCTGCGGGCTCGCAGGTGCGGCCAAGCTTGCGCACCTGCGCTCGATCCCCAGCTTCCAAAATTCCGCGTCTGTGACCACCTTCCACGCCTGCGACCCTCGCACCTGTGGCTCCCTTTTTACGCAGGTGCGGAAACACCAAAAAGCTCACACCAACAGATTTTCAGCAACTCACCAACACCAAAAAACAATCCGCTAACCATCCGAAACACACCCGAGGCCCTCGGGACCTCAACCAATAATACTAACGAGTCACATATCAATATACGAACTAAGTCGAGCCTTCGAAACACTCAAAATGACATCAAAACACCAAATCCACCTTGGATTCAAGCGTAAAAACTTCCAAATTTTTAAATTCGGCAACCGATACCGAAACCAACCAAATCACGTCCGAATGACCTCAAATTTTTTAATTCGGTTTGCTTCAAATAAGGAAATTGAGAATTTTTAGAAAGTAAAATATTTATTAATTTTAAAATCCTAAATATTAGGAGAGTAACTTAAATTATAATTTTATCCATTATAAAATATATTTTAAAGGGTAAAAAAGACGAACGACATTTCGCTAAGGGCCTTCGTGCTTTTAATATAATATAGATAGATAGATTATAACATATTTTCTTTTTTAAATTGTGAAAAAAATTATCTGATACAGTTAAAACTAATGATTGTCACTTCAAAAGGTGGGTCAAGATTAATAAAAAAGATTTGAGGTTCAAATAAAGGAGAAAATCTATGAGGCTTTGATAGTCCAAATAAAAGTTTATGGATAAAAAGAAAAAGAGTTATGGAATTCAACATTTGTGCAAAACATTGTTGTATAAATTTTTTATTGTTAAAAAGAAAGTATTATATCCATAATAATTGAGGTCGTCTTTAACCTTTTGAACAATCCAGCAATAACAATCTCATTTTGGCCGTTGACCTTAAAGGCAAGAGAGTTTCTATCTATCAAATGTGAAAAGAGTAGTGTTACTCGAACCAAAGGATGAAGGTGTTAAGTGAAATAAAGTCTCTTAGATCCCCCTCTCAGTATATCTGGCTTCGTTAGTTAAATTTTTAGGCACCAAAGTTGCGGTGGAATGGATAAGATCCCTCTACCCTTAACAACAAGATTTGGATTCGAGTTTTGAGAATAAAAAATATTCTAGCAGGGCGCGCTTCTCCCTTTAATGGACTTACACAACAGGAATCCAAATTAATCGAACATCAAGGGGGAAAAAGAAGTTAAATTTCATCAAAGGAGAATGTTGTATTCCATGTACGTTAGTTGTTCTAAGAGTTATGTACTTCCTCCGTCCAAATGTATGTTTTCGAGAGCCCGTCTATAATTTTGATTGTTAATTTAGACACGGAATTTTTAAATTTTTTTATATATTTGAAAAGTAGATAAAAAGTACTAAAAATTACAATACTTAATAATTCGAAGTATTTGAAAGACTTATGAAAAATTATAATAAAAGAAAAACTTGTTTGACTCTTGCAAATTTGAATGAAACCACATAAATTGGGAGGAGGGAAGTACTCGTTAATAGCACAGTTGAAAAATAAACTCCTTACATATGATAGAGTGACACATTTGCAACCTTAGCTTCCATACAAGCTAGTTCTTACAACAACGTTTTCTAACTGTTCTTTTCTAGGTGCTTTTACTCATTGATCATAATAGCAATAAACGAAGTTTACATCTTCACTTCAACCAGAGTAGGTCAATAGTTTCCCACAATCAAAATCACCCATTCTCAGCATAGTCTCAATTGTAAATTGAGCCAAGAATTTCTCTCTCAAGTAGCTAATCACTTTCCCATTACTTTCTTGTGCCAAACCAACCAAATATGAAGTGCTAATAAGGTTAAAAATCCTCCATCTTCTTTCTTTTGCATACTTCTCCAAACCAACTTTAATTCTATTGTAAAAATCATCATCTTCTAATTTCTCCATTCCTGTTGGTAATTTTTTTGAAAAAGTTTCAGCAATGCACCTAGCAAGAACCACACCATCTTCTAATGCTGAACATCCACCTTGACCAATATCAGGTGTCATTGGGTGAAGTGCATCACCAACTAGACAAGTGTTTCTTTTGACAATATTGTATATCATTAAAATATTCAATGGCGATCTTAATTTTAGTTTGGCACAATATAAGCTATCTAGTGAGGTTCTCTGCAGGATATTGTATACTTCTTTTGACACGTTGCTGGCCATACTTAGCACAAATTGCTTCATTTTGACTGGACTTCCTTCTATCGATTCATCATCTGAGATGCATGCAATTCAAAAGCGTTACATGACAGACAGACAAAAAGCTAGAGATATTGGTATGACACATAAAAAAAAAGATAAAGAAATAGATAAGCAGACATAAAACGACAAAGATATGATTATTCTGTGGAGAAAGTACATAAATAAAAGGTCGTAATTATCTTCCGTGGAAGTCATATGACCATTAAATAATACTTATAAATATTGTCCTTGAAATACATTTTTAGTAACTAAATATATCAGAAAATAACTTTCTCGTAATCTTTTTTCTAGGAATTGATTTTTTATTTTTTTATTTTTCATCCGGTTTTCATGTATTGCATAGAAGTCCCGACTAAAAATTCGAGTCCAGCCACATGAACTAGGAAATTATTTCCACCATATATCAAAAACATACTACAGTGGCATTATATCTTCCGTGGAAAAAGTAGATAAATAAAATATTCTCCAATTTATCTTGTATGGAAAAGGTATGCATATATATCTCATTATCTTCAGTGGAAATTAAAGAAAAAGGTATGCTAATAATTGCGGTGTAGAAGCTAATTAAGGGAGCAGGCTTACAGTTGAGGGCAGATGGAGTAAAAGTGCAAAACCAGTACAAGCTCTTGTCATCACAGGGAAGGAAACCAATGCGAACTCCTCTTCCAAAATAAGCACAAAACTTAGGCTCAAACTCATGACCTTCTGAATACTCAACATATCCCCGAATAGCTGAACGATTTGCATCGACTAGTTTCGGGAGGCCCATCCACTTAGCCACCACCGAGTTCACACCGTCACATCCTATTAACACCTTCATGCAAAGCAGAAATATTCAAATCTTTTTTGGGCCCAGTTAATTGATTCGCACTGCCTAAGATTAGGGGAAGAGTTAGAGACCAAGGTATGGATTCGATAGAGTTCAATAACCTTGGCCCAATCTCTATATTTATCTTAAAATTAAACTTTATTTAATACGTAAAAATTATTAATTTCGAACTCAATTATATCTTAAACGATTAGAGTCCTGAACGCATAAATTTTTAAATTTTGGCTCCACCTCTACCTAAAACCAATTAAAGAGGGAAGCGTTCGAACACGAAATCTGGGTGAAGAAATCTTAGCCATTGTACCACAATCTAGGCTGCCCTATTTTCTACTACTAATTTGTTGCTTAATTTTCTGAAGTTGAAGGTTTAATTAAGGGTTTTTTATTTTTTATTTTTTTAATAAAGTCCATAGCTTCACATATTGTCATCTAACTAAGTTTTGAGTCGAATATGATAGCGCTTAGAGAACAATAATATCTTATGAGCTAGCTTAGTCGTAATTTTTGGTGATTTTTTATTTAATTTTATGTGAAATATGGGGATAGTTAATACTAATCAAGGTTTCAGGTATGGGATTCTATATGAAAATTTAACCCCAAAAAAATAAAAACAAGAATATATATTCACCTTGGTTCGAAGAACAGTTTTGTCAGCCAAATGTAGCAACTTGAATAGTCCAGAGTCTTGGATGGAAACAACGAGGGAAGAATACTTTATAGTTCCTGGGGGAAGTTCTTTCTCTAAAGTCTCCACTATCTCCTGTCTTTTCATACAACGGCTGTCGTAATCTCTACTGTATAACACAAAGAGTTGTGTTGTGAGATTTGACAAGTACGGTTATGTAACGAAATCATTTAATTTGGCTCAACCAAAAAAGAAAAGAAAAAGAGAAACAAATGACTCATGTCAATACTTTCATGTTATTATTAAAATATCACAATTTAGCTTTTAAGTTCCAGTTAGTCCATAGATTTTGGCTTCAATTTTTCAAAAAAAATAAATGAAAAACGCAAATGTAGTTTACACTTTGCAAATAAACTACTATGAATTTACTATGAATTCACTTTTGGATGTTTAAGTTAAACAAAAAAGATTTATTAAGTAATTTTAGCTCAAATTTGGAAAAGTTCTCGGGGCTTATGCCCCAAGTGAACACCCAGAGCGTTGGGGCTTACCCCCAGGCGAACGCTCGAAATGTCGGAGCCTACGCTCCGACATTATGATCACTCAGTGTCTTTTGGTACGCCTCGCCCTAGGACTCACCCGAAAAACGTCTTTTAGAACACTGTTCAAAATATCAAATTTAGAGTGTAGCTTACGGTTTGTTATTTGCCTCGAGGGAAATCTCTGCAGTAGGCATGCCTGAATCTGCTGAAAATGCTTCGAACCTACAGGAAGTTAAAAGCTTATTAAATTCAAGCTGAGATATCACTTTTCAAAGACTCGGACCGTTGGGAATAAACACCCCCCCTCCCCCCCCCCACACACACAAAAATAATAGTCACGATGCTAAAAGCGGAATAATAATGTAGCACCGAGATTTAGTAATTAACAAGAATAAAAGAGTGACAACGACACCAAGAATTTTACGTGGAAAACCCTTTTGAATAAGGGAAAAATCACGGCCCTGAGAGGAGCAACTGATGTCACTATAGTAAGGAATTTTATACTTTATAGGTCCGAGTAAAATACTCCAAAGGCCACTACAATACTCAAAAGAAATAACCGTCTTTTGATATTCCCACCTCACTAGAATATCGCTCACTCTCTATTTTTCTCACAGACTATTTTCTTATACCTTATCTGTGATGCCTCACTCTTTCTTTCTCTCTTTGTTGGTGTATTTTATAATGAGAGCAAGACACCTATTTATAGTGTTTAGGATTGCTTCATTGATGTCATCAATGATCTCATGAGTTTGGCAAGAGTCAAATATTCAATGTGAAACCAAAGAAATATTCGCCATAAAATCTTCCTTACTATTCCTTTAGTTGGCTTGACATTTCAAAGCCAAAATGAAGATGTCTTCCTTACACATTTCAAATCTCTACAGGATGTCAAAGGCCAACGGAACTGATGGACTCCTGTTAATCAGGTAACAAGCTGTCTGAACTGCTTTACCCCAGAATGACTTAGACATTTTAGCCATTCTGAGCATGCTTCTCACCTTTTCCACAATGGTGTGGTTCATACTTTCGGCTACGCCATTCTGTTGTGGAGCTCCAGGAACTGTCTTTTCATGTCTAATCCCATGGCTCGAACAATACTCTTCAAATTCTCTTGAAGTATACTCACCTCCATTGTCACTTCGGAGACGCTTTAGCTTTTGACATGTCTCCCTTTCCACCATAGCGTGAAACTTCTGGAAAACTTGAAACACCTGATCTTTGATTTTTAAAATATAAACCCTTAATTTTCGTGAAGCATCATCAATAAAAGTAACAAAATATTTGTTACCGCCCCACCCCCATCGATTCAATTTCCATTGGACCACAAATATCAGAATATACCAAATCAAGTATATTCAATTTTCTTTTAGACGATGTCTGAAATGAGACTCTATGTTGCTTACCAAATAAACAGTAGTCACAAGGTTTTATCGTTGTTTCTTTGGCATAAGAAATGAGTGATTTCTTGGAAAGAATCTGCAATCCCTTCTCGCTTATATGACCCATCCTTTTGTGCCACAAATCTGCAGAAATCTCATCTTGTGCCACGTTCAATTCACATTGGCATATTTCTGCATTTTTCCTGTACAACGTTCTACGAGCAACTCCCTTTGCAATCACCAATGATCCCTTGGTGAGTCTCTACTTTTGATTTGCAAAATAGTTCTCGTATCCATCTCGGTCTAAAGCATTTTCCAATGATCAAGTTCATCCGCAAATCAGGTACATGTCGCACGTCCTTTAGAACCAATGTGCATCCGACATTTGTCTTGATACAAATGTCACCGATCCTCGCAATCTTTGAGTAACTTGTGTTACCCATTTTCACAAGGCCGAAATCACGTGCTACATATCTGCAAAAAAGATCTCTTACCGGTGTGGCATGGTAAGATGCTGCTGTATCAACCACCCATTCCGACTCTGGACCTGATAAGTACATGCATTCCTCTTCTTCGTTTATATAGAGGACAACATTATCATTGTTTTGCACCATGGCGGTTGTGTTGTCGTCATTCATCTGGCCATTAGTTTCACCTTTGCCTTTCCTTGGATTTGGGCAATCTCTTTTGAAGTGACCTTGTTACACCCTATATTTTCGTATGTAAAAATGCGTCGTAAGCAAACTAATGTAGGACAAAATAATGAGATAATATTTAAAAGTATATAAAGTAAGTTAATCATGTTACCTCTGAGGTTACAAATATTGAAGATCATGAACAACAAGTA
Organism: Nicotiana tomentosiformis; assembly: GCF_000390325.3. NCBI lineage: Eukaryota > Viridiplantae > Streptophyta > Magnoliopsida > Solanales > Solanaceae > Nicotiana > Nicotiana tomentosiformis. The sequence continues at coordinate 99,622,151 of NC_090823.1, forward strand.
CAAAGAGGGTTGGACAGTTCAGAAGCTAAAGCAATTAAATAAAACAATGTTTCATCGAAAGTCGACAAGTTGGGAATGTTATAACATGTACCTTTGGGGTGAGACTAGGGTGATTAACATGATAAAGAGATTATGTTATGATTTATATTAGTCGTATTACATCCGTGTGTTATGTTTTTAAGTCAAGCGAGTTGTGGAACAAAAGTCGATGAAAGTCATCACAAGTTACATTCATAAGTTTTACTGAAACTTTGGGTCACATGTAACTGCAATTTTCTCCCAATATACTTAGAGTTATGGTGTGTTCCACATATCAAATTAAAGATCTATGAGTCTATTTTTCAACGCATTAAACCATTTGTCAATACGACATCGGAGTAGAGAGATATGTGCATTTTTGCGATACTGCGCAAGCTGCTAGGTGACAAGTAGGTGTGTCACCTACTTGCTTAAATGAAAGCCCAAAAATGGGCCATTTCGGGTCGTCCAAAGAGGCCTTTTAAGGGCCTATTTTCTTCATATATTAGACTTAAAATAGAGCATAATAACCAGACATAAGCTCTGCAAAGAATCCTCCCAAAAATTTCCCACAAACCCTAATTGATTTTCTCTCCCTTTCAAGTTCCAATTGGAGGTAAAACTTAGAGTTTGAAGAACCAAGATAGGAGCTGAGTTATCCAACAAATAAGGTGAGTTTACTGCTCTCTTTCATCCATTTTTTCTTCTGTAAATTCATGGTAAGTCGTTCTATACTTGTAAGAACTCACGGGATGGTGATCGGAAGCCGTGAGTTCGAGTTATTCACTTGTAGCAGACTGTTTTGTGGACTGTTTTGTGTTGCTGTTGGGCTGCGTGTTTTATTACTATTTTGTGGAGTTTTGGAGGAGGAAGGGGGTTTATAAACACCATATAAATGTAGGGTGGTTGGCTGGTCATTCGTCATAATATTTTCGGGTCGTTTGACACTACTACGGTGGTCGTTTTGTGTACGAAGAGATTGGGGTGTGTTGGGCTGTTTTGTAGTATTTGATGGTGTATATAGGGCTGGAAAATGATGTATATATGTTGTTATTGTTCTGTCCTTGTATTGTTGGTGTTATCTTGAAGTTGGAGGAAGGGCATATTATAGGGGAGATGCTGCCCGTTTTAATACAAAATAGGTTTGTCGTTCGTTGTGTGATAGTTGTACCTTTCGTAACTTAACGATAGTATTATTATCATTCTTGTAGATTAAGGTGCGAAGAGGTGAGTTCAACTTGGTGATTGAAAAGATTGTGATAAGGTATGTTAAGGCTAAGCCTTCCTTCATTTTGGCATGATCTCGTAGCTACATGTGTTAGTAATGAGACAAAAAGAGAAGTTCATATTCATGAATTTATTCACACTATTCTAGTCTCATAAGTTACAATATTATTCCTTATCGAGACTCTATATTCAATTTTAGTATTGTCTTCTTTCAGTCAAGAGAGCAGCAAGCCTATATATACAGTATTACAGTATTTTCATTACCATCGAGCTATAATCGATGGGCAGGCCCCTATTGGGCAACCTCTGATCAGATGGAAAGTTATATACCGAGCCTACTGTGGCCGAGCGCCTATGAGCGAGCCCAGCATGGTCGAGATACATAGCCTAGTATGGCCGAGCGCCTATAAGCGAGCCTACTATGGCAGAGCAGTTATATATACCGAGCCTTATAAGGCCGTACAATTATTTTACTTACTATATTGAAGGAGTTGAGTCAGTATCAGCAGGTAAGTATATCTCCAGATCATCTTTGACTCCCAGTTAATTTCAGTTATCATATTATCAGTTCAGTTTCAGATTTCAGTTATTTTATTGCCTTACATACTCGGTACATTATTTCGTACTGACGTCCCTTTTTTGGGGGCGCTGCATTTCATGCGTGCAGGTTCAGACAGACAGACGGGTAGACCTCCTCAGTAGGTGTTTTCCGAGTTCCGCCTGATCGGTAAGCTCCACGTCTTTCGGAGTTGCCAGGACTAGAGTTTTGTGTACATCTTATGTATATCTGTATATATTTATGGGTAGGTCGGGGCCCTGTTCCGATCACAGTACATCTATCAGTAGAGGCTTGTAGGCATATCCTGTTGGTTAGTGCAGTATGTTGGGTTTGTATAAATTGGTGGTTTGTCAGCTGTAGTAGCTATGACGGCCTTGTCGGCCTAGCTTTATATTGATATTTAGTTAGTGCTAGTTTCCATTCAGTTTTATATTTTGCTTCGCAAATTGTCTTGCAAGGTGGCCCCATGGCCAAAGTATGACATTATGTGTTCAGAGTCCCTTAGTCGCAATTTGGTACGCCAGGTTAGGTGAGGCACGGGGTGCTTGTCTCGCTCCTAGGTTCGGGGCGTGACAAACTTGGTATCAGAGCAGTTCTGTCCTAGGGAGTCTACAAGCCGTGTCTAGTAGGGTCTTGTTTATAGATGTGTTGTGCACCACATTATATAAGCAAGGAACTACAGGGCATTTAGGAGTTGGTTACACTTCTTTGAAATCTAAATCGTGCTATAGAACTGAGTTATAGGAAATTTGAATTAAACTTATGTGTTGGTGTTTGCATGCACAGATGACGGTGACTAGGAAGACTACGGCTAGCCAGAGGAGAGATACAGTAGTAGGTGAGGGGACCAACAGGGTACCCCCAGTAGATGGGGCCCAGTCTGAGGCTCAAGGGGAGACCCCTACTCAGCCATTACCGGCTCCTCCACCAACTACGGAGATTCCTAGGGAAACCGCACATCCAGTTCCCCCTCCACTTCCATCAGATCAGGACTTAAGGAGTGTGGTGCATTTGTTGACACAGTTGGTAGCTACCCAGCAACATGCTAGGGCATCAGCTAGTGCAGGAACTTCTGAGGGGTCTGGGAGTTCAAGGGTCCGAGAGTTTATTGCTTTGAGTCCCCCAGAGTTCACGGGGACAGATCAGAGGGAGGACCCGCAGGATTTCATAGATCAGCTTCACAGGATCTTTCGTGTTATGCATGCCACGGAGAAAGAGGCAGTTGAGCTAGCAGCTTTTCGACTCCGAGATATAGCCATCCTTTGGTATGAGGGATGGGAGAGGTCCAGGGGACGTGATACACCTCCAGCTATTTGGGAGAATTTTTCAGATGCTTTCCTTGACCAGTACTTACCGCGGGAGATCCGACAGGCTCGAGTCGATCAGTTTCTAGCCCTCAAGCAGGGTAATATGAGTGTTCGAGAGTATAGTCTCCGTTTTGACTCATTGGCCAGATATGCACCATCCATAGTTTCTACTATGCGGGACAGGATTCACAGGTTTATAGCAGGGTTAGCCCCAGAGTTAACCGAGGCATGTGCCACCGCTGCATTGTAGGATAGTATGGATATCTCCCGGATTCAGGCATTCGCCCAGAATATAGAAAGGGGTAGGCGTCGGCAGCAGGGTACAGAGAGGGCTGAGCAAGGGCAACGTAAGAGGATGAGATTTCCCAGGTCTCAGGAGCAATCTCAGGGTAGTTATAGGACCCAGTACTTCGGACGGCCACCTAGGCCTCCGCCACCTCAGTTACAGGGTTACGGGTATGACCGCTATACTCAGTCAGGACCAGGTGAGAGCTCACGGGCGTCGGGTTTGCAGCGACAACGAGGTTCTGCGCAGACATGGTCATTTCCTCCGCGGTGTGACATCTGTGGTAGAGGACACTTGGGTCAATGCCGAGCAGGTTCTGATGCTTGTTATACATGTGGGCGTCCGGGGCATATGATGCGAGATTGCCCAAATAGAGATTCTGGGGGAATGGCACAACCAGCGAGTTCAGCAACAGGATCGTCTATGTCCGTGCATCCTTCAAGGCGTGAGTCTCAGTCTTCGGCTGGTAGAGGTCGAGGCAGAGGTAGAGGTTCCAGTTCAAGTGGTAATCAGAACCGTATCTATGCTTTAGCGGGTCGACAGGACCAGGAGTCTTCACCAGACGTTGTGACAGGTATATTAACCATTTGCTCTCACGATGCTTATGCTTTGATAGACCCAGGATCTACTTTATCGTATATTACCCCATTTGTCGCGAGGAAGTTTGGTATAGTGCCTGAAATACTAAGTGATCCTTTTGCGGTATCTACACCGGTCGGAGAATCGATTATTGCTAGACGGGTTTACCGAGGTTGTACGGTGACAATTTGTAGTCGTCAGACCTCAGCTGACCTAGTTGAGCTAGAGATGATGGACTTTGATGCTATCATGGGCATGGACTGGTTGGCAGCTTGCTATGCCACAGTTGATTGCCGAGCAAAGGTAGCCAAATTTCATTTTCCGGGTGAGCCAGTCCTTGAATGGGTAGGTAATACACCAACACCCAGAGGTAGGTTTATTTCCTATCTGAAGGCGAGGAAAATGATCGCAAAAGGGTGCATTTATCATATTGTGCGAGTTAGAGATGCAGATGCTGAGATACCTACACTTCAGTCTATTCCCATAGTCAAAGAGTATGCAGATGTGTTTCCAGATGAGCTTCCAGGTATTCCTCCAGAGCGAGAGATTGATTTTAGCATCGATTTGCTTCCAGGAACTCAACCAATATCCGTCCCTCCGTATAGAATGGCACCTGCCGAATTGAAGGAGTTGAAGGAGCAGTTAAAAGATTTGCTGGAGAAAGGTTACATTAGGCCCAGTACCTCACCTTGGGGTGCACCGGTACTATTTGTGCGGAAGAAAGACGGCTCGCTGAGGATGTGTATCGATTATAGGCAGTTGAACAAGGTAACTATTAAGAATAAGTATCCACTTCCAAGGATCGATGACTTGTTTGATCAGTTGCAGGGAGCTAGATGCTTTTCCAAGATTGATTTGAGGTCGGGGTACCACCAGGTCAGAGTTCGGGAAAAAGATATTCCGAAGACAGCCTTCAGGACCCGATATGGCCACTTCGAGTTCCTTGTCATGTCCTTCGGGTTGACTAATGCACCCGCTGTATTTATGGACTTGATGAATAGCCTATTCCGGCCATTTTTAGATCTGTTCGTGATAGTATTTATTGATGATATTCTGGTTTATTCCCGTTCAGAGGATGAGCATGCGGACCACCTGCGAGCGGTACTCCAAACCCTCCGTGATCGTAAGTTGTATGCTAAGTTTTCTAAATGTGAGTTCTGGTTGAAGTCTGTAGCATTCTTGGGGCATATTGTATCAGATGAAGGGATAAAGGTGGACACTCAGAAGATTGAGGCCGTGAAATCTTGGCCTAGACCTACCACTCCGACAGAGGTTCGTAGCTTTCTAGGCTTAGCAGGATACTATCGGAGGTTCGTAGAGGGTTTTTCTTCCCTTTCGGCACCATTGACGAAGTTGACACAGAAAGAAACTAAGTTTCAATGGACAGAGGCTTGTGAGCGGAGTTTCCAAGAGCTTAAGAACAAGTTGACCTCAGCTCCAGTTCTAACACTTCCAGAGGGTCTAGAGGGTTATGCCGTGTATTGTGATGCATCAGGTGTCGGGTTAGGATGTGTCCTGATGCAACATGGGAAGGTAATTGCATATGCTTCAAGGCAGTTGAGGAAGCACGAGAGGAATTATCCGACCCACGACCTCGAGTTAGCTGCGGTTGTCCATGCACTTAAGATATGGCGGCATTATTTATATGGTGTTCATGTTGATATATTTACTGATCATAAAAGCCTACAATATATTTTCAAGCAGAAAGAGTTGAATTTGCGACAGAGGCGATGGCTTGAGTTATTGAAAGATTACGATGTTAACATTCTCTACCATCCAGGGAAAGCTAATGTTGTAGCAGATGCCTTAAGTCGCCGATCTATGGGTAGCTTAGCACATGTAGAGCCCGAGAAAAGACAATTAGCTAGAGATATTCATCAATTGGCTTCGTTGGGGGTTCGGTTAGTAGATTCTGAGGATGGTGGAGTTGTAATCCAAAACACTGCAAAATCATCCCTCATAGCTGAAGTCAAGGAAAGGCAGTACGAGGACCCAGAGTTGGTCGAGTTGAGAGAGCGAGTTCCGCAGCAGAAGAAGCCATTGTTAGAGCTCAAGGGAGATGGGGTTCTCAGATACAAGGGTCGTTTGTGTGTTCCAGATGTAGCAGGGCTACGAGACAGGATTATGTCAGAGGCACATTATTCATGGTATTCCATCCACCCTGGATCGACGAAGATGTATCATGACATTAAGGATATGTACTGGTGGAATGATATGAAGAAGAACATTGCTGAGTTTGTCGCCCAATGTACTAGTTGCCAGCAAGTGAAGGTAGAACACCAGAAGCCCGGAGGGCTAATGCAGACTATAGAGATCCCGACATGGAAATGGGAGGCGATAAACATGGACTTTATCATGGGTTTACCTCGTTCTAATCGTAAGTTCGATTCCATATGGGTGATAGTCGATAGGTCACGAAATCAGCTCACTTCCTACCGGTCAGATCTACATATACAGCAGAAGATTATGCAAAGTTATATATTAAGGAGATAGTGCGGCTACACGGAGTACCAGTTTCTATTATATCTGACCGTGGGGCTCAGTTTACAGCATATTTTTGGAGGTCATTTCAGAGAGGTCTAGGGACTCAGGTGAATCTCAGCACAGCTTTTCATCCACAGACTGATGGACAAGCCGAGCGCACAATTCAGACGCTCGAGGATATGTTACGAGTATGTGTGTTGGATTTTAAAAGAAGTTGGGATGAACATCTACCTCTTATCGAGTTTGCATATAATAACAGTTACCACTCCAGTATCCAGATGGCTCCGTACGAGGCTTTGTATGGGCGTAAGTGCAGATCTCCTATAGGGTGGTTTGATGTTGGAGAATCTGGGTTACATGGGCCAGACCTGGTTCAGCAGGCCATAGAGAAAGTAAAGGTTATCCGGGAGCGACTGTTGACAGCTCAGAGTCGTCAGAAGTCATATTTTGACGTGCGGCGACGAGACTTAGAGTTCAGGATTAATGACTGGGTATTCTTAAAGGTATCACCTATGAAGGGCGTGATGAGGTTTGGCAAGAAAGGAAAGCTTAGCCCACGGTATATTGGGCCTTATAGGATCATTCGGAGAGTGGGCCAACTAGCTTATGAGTTAGAGTTGCCCTCAGAATTGGAGTCTGTCCATCCGGTTTTTCACGTATCTATGCTACGGAAGTGCATTGGCGATCCTACCCGAGTGGTGCCCACGGATGATGTACAGATTACAGAGGACTTGTCATACGAGGAAATTCCAGTTGCCATCCTAGACCGACAAATCCGCAATCTACGAAATAAGGAGATAGCTTCCGTAAAGGTTTTATGGAGGAGCAAGAATGTAGAAGAGATGACGTGGGAATCGGAGGAAGAAATGAAGTCTAAATACCCCCACCTATTTCAAAATGAAGATATGGTTCGAGATGGGACGCTACAACATAGCTCTATGTAGGCTAGCAGGTCATCAGGTAAGCTTTTATTTTTCACTTTCAATATTTATGATTTACGGTCGGTGAGGCAAATTGCTGCTATTTATAAAGATTGGCCATGTGTGGCATGCATAGTATGTTTCTGGCTACGTGCAGGTTGGTTTTAACCTAGTGTACGAAGGATACTCTGGAAAAAGTTTCCAAAGTCTCCAAGAGTAAACATTCGAGGACGAATGTTCCCAAGGGGGAGTGATGTTACACCCTATATTTTCGTATGTAAAAATGCGTCGTAAGCAAACTAATGTAGGACAAAAAAATGAGATAATATTTAAAAGTATATAAAGTAAGTTAATCATGTTACCTCTGAGGTTACAAATATTGAAGATCATGAACAACAAGTACAAAGAGGGTTGGACAGTTCAGAAGCTAAAGCAATTAAATAAAACAATGTTTCATCGAAAGTCGACAAGTTGGGAATGTTATAACATGTACCTTTGGGGTGAGACTAGGGTGATTAACATGATAAAGAGATTATGTTATGATTTATATTAGTCGTATTACATCCGTGTGTTATGTTTTTAAGTCAAGCGAGTTGTGGAACAAAAGTCGATGAAAGTCATCACAAGTTACATTCATAAGTTTTACTGAAACTTTGGGTCACATGTAACTGCAATTTTCTCCCAATATACTTAGAGTTATGGTGTGTTCCACACATCAAATTAAAGATCTATGAGTCTATTTTCCAACGCATTAAACCATTTGTCAATACGACATTGGAGTAGAGAGATATGTGCATTTTTGCGATACTGCGCAAGCTGCTAGGTGACAAGTAGGTGTGTCACCTACTTGCTTAAATGAAAGCCCAAAAATGGGCCATTTCGGGTCGTCCAAAGAGGCCTTTTAAGGGCCTATTTTCTTCATATATTAGACTTAAAATAGAGCATAATAACCAGACATAAGCTCTGCAAAGAATCCTCCCAAAAATTTCCCACAAACCCTAATTGATTTTCTCTCCCTTTCAAGTTCCAATTGGAGGTAAAACTTAGAGTTTGAAGAACCAAGATAGGAGCTGAGTTATCCAACAAATAAGGTGAGTTTACTGCTCTCTTTCATCCATTTTTTCTTCTGTAAATTCATGGTAAGTCGTTCTATACTTGTAAGAACTCACGGGATGGTGATCGGAAGCCGTGAGTTCGAGTTATTCACTTGTAGCGGACTGTTTTGTGGACTGTTTTGTGTTGCTGTTGGGCTGCGTGTTTTATTACTATTTTGTGGAGTTTTGAAGGAGGAAGGGGGTTTATAAACACCATATAAATGTAGGGTGGTTGGCTGGTCGTTCGTCATAACATTTTCGGGTCGTTTGACACTACTACGGTGGTCGTTTTGTGTACGAAGAGATTGGGGTGTGTTGGGCTGTTTTGTAGTATTTGATGGTGTATATAGGGCTGGAAAATGATGTATATATGTTGTTATTGTTCTGTCCTTGTATTGTTGGTGTTATCTTGAAGTTGGAGGAAGGGCATATTATAGGGGAGATGCTGCCCGTTTTAATACAAAATAGGTTTGTCGTTCGTTGTGCGATAGTTGTACCTTTCGTAACTTAACGATAGTATTATTATCATTCTTGTAGATTAAGGTGCGAAGAGGTGAGTTCAACTTGGTGATTGAAAAGATTGTGATAAGGTATGTTAAGGCTAAGCCTTCCTTCATTTTGGCATGATCTCGTAGCTACATGTGTTAGTAATGAGACAAAAAGAGAAGTTCATATTCATGAATTTATTCACACTATTCTAGTCTCATAAGTTACAATATTATTCCTTATCGAGACTCTATATTCAATTTTAGTATTGTCTTCTTTCAGTCAAGAGAGCAGCAAGCCTATATATACAGTATTACAGTATTTTCATTACCATCGAGCTATAATCGATGGGCAGGCCCCTATTGGGCAACCTCTGATCAGATGGAAAGTTATATACCGAGCCTACTGTGGCCGAGCGCCTATGAGCGAGCCCAGCATGGTCGAGATACATAGCCTAGTATGGCCGAGCGCCTATAAGCGAGCCTACTATGGCAGAGCAGTTATATATACCGAGCCTTATAAGGCCGTACAATTATTTTACTTACTATATTGAAGGAGTTGAGTCAGTATCAGCAGGTAAGTATATCTCCAGATCATCTTTGACTCCCAGTTAATTTCAGTTATCATATTATCAGTTCAGTTTCAGATTTCAGTTATTTTATTGCCTTACATACTCGGTACATTATTTCGTACTGACGTCCCTTTTTTGGGGGCGCTGCATTTCATGCGTGCAGGTTCAGACAGACAGACGGGTAGACCTCCTCAGTAGGTGTTTTCCGAGTTCCGCCTGATCGGTAAGCTCCACGTCTTTCGGAGTTGCCAGGACTAGAGTTTTGTGTACATCTTATGTATATCTGTATATATTTATGGGTAGGTCGGGGCCCTGTTCCGATCACAGTACATCTATCAGTAGAGGCTTGTAGGCATATCCTGTTGGTTAGTGCAGTATGTTGGGTTTGTATAAATTGGTGGTTTGTCAGCTGTAGTAGCTATGACGGCCTTGTCGGCCTAGCTTTATATTGATATTTAGTTAGTGCTAGTTTCCATTCAGTTTTATATTTTGCTTCGCAAATTGTCTTGCAAGGTGGCCCCATGGCCAAAGTATGACATTATGTGTTCAGAGTCCCTTAGTCGCAATTTGGTACGCCAGGTTAGGTGAGGCACGGGGTGCTTGTCTCGCTCCTAGGTTCGGGGCGTGACAGACCTCATTGATGACAATTGTAGCAATTTCTAGCTCTTGATTTGGATCTGTTCTTAGACTTCCCACGAGCTACAGATCTACCATAGTTGCTCGAACTCCTTTGATAACTTCTGCCTCTACCTTTTATGATGAGAGCATGTCCTTGATTTTTAGGCTTCTTTCTTATCTTCTCATTGAGTAGAAGAGATGATGTGACATCTTTCAACTCAATGGTAGTCTTACCGTGCAAGATGGTTGTTACCAGATTATCGTACGAAGATGGCAACGAGTTCAACAACAAGATGGATTTATCTTCTTCCTCGATTTTCACTCCGAGATTGGCGATCTGTGTGATTAGTCCGTTAAACACATTTAAATGTGACAAAAAATTCGTACCTTCACCCATGTGTAGAGCGTATAACTGCTTCTTCATGTACAATTTATTTATTAGCATTTTGGACATGTATAGGCTTTCCAACCTTGTCCAAATGTCACGTGCGGTGTCTTCATCAATGATGTTATTTACCACATCATCTGATAAGTGCAACTTGATTGCACAAGCATCCCTTTCATCCAAGTGATCCCAATCCTCAGCTTTCATGGTATCAGGCATTTTGGCATCAACATCTAGTACCTTGTGTAATCCTTGTTGGATGAGCAGATCTCTCATCCTTCTTTGCTATATTGATAAATCGCTATCTCCTTAAATTTTGCTACCTCGTACTTTACTCCGGACATTTTTGTTTTTCACCGAGTATAGTACTACCGACAGTGAATAGTATTTTCGTGAACGAGCAGAATCTGTGCTCTGATAATAGTTGTTGGGAGTAAACCTCCCACAAAAATAATAGTTCCGGTACTAAAAGCGGAATAATAATATAGCACCGAGATTTGGTAATTAACAAGAATAAAAGAGTGACAACGACACCAAGATTTTTACGTGGAAAACCCTTTTGAATAAGGGAAATACCACGGCCCTGAGAGGAGCAACTGATATCACTATAGTAAGGAATTTTATACTTTGTAGGTCCGAGTAAAATACTCCAAAGACCACTACAACACTCAAAAAAAATAACTCTCTTTTGATATTTTCACCTCACTACAATATCGCCTATTTTCTATTTTTTTCACATACTATTTTCTTATACTTTGTCTGTGATGCCTCACTCTTTCTTTCTCTCTTTGTTGATATATTTTACAATGAGAGCAAGACACCTATTTATAATGTTTAGGATTGCTTCATTGATGTCATCAATGATCTCATGAGTTTGGCAAGAGTCAAATATTCAATGTGAAACCAAAAAAATATTTGCTATAAAATCTTCTTTACTATTCCTTTAGTTGGCTTGACATTTCAAAGCCAAAAGAAAGATGTCTTCCTTACACATGGGATAGACCCATCACGAACAACTCTTTTCTTAAACGACTCTTCATCTGGATGAAACAGAGAAGCAATGAAACGAGGATTTACTAAAACAATAGCTACACAATGAATCATCACAAGAACACTGTATATAGCTGGATCTTGGAGTTGCAACAAAAACGGAAAATATATGCATCTTTAGCAAATACTTTTTACATGTTGGGTAAATACTGGGAACAGGGGAGAAGCTACACTTTCAATTGACCACTAGGAAAATTACTTAAAATATATCAAGTTTTAGAGGGATATTGCAGTAGCATCATCCTTACTGTTGATACCTTCCTTTCAAAGTTTCCACACTAAAAAAGTATTAAGCATATACGTGACGCAACCCACTAAAAAGATTATTTATAGGAAGTAGATAGAGACAAATTAAAATGTTATGTTGGCAGGTTACATTAAAGAAGAACAACCAAACAATGCGTAGTTCTAATTGCGTGATTGACTGTTATTAGTTGCTAAATTGGAGATAAGTACAAAGCTCATCAACTGAGATGACTATTCAAAAAGTTCAGACATAAAGAGATGCGGATTCAAAATTTAAAATTTACGGATTCTTACAACAAACTCAAGTTAATATATAATAATAATCGAATTAAGCTTTTTGTGGCCTTACACGTACCGACTAAACTGGAGAGAATGTTGTCTAAGAGTATCTCCAACGCCAAGAGCGTCCAGTGCCCTCCAGGCGTTGGTCCATAAAGTAAGGGCAAATCCTGATGTTCGCAAAGAGTCTGATGATTCCAACACTAAGCTCCGCAACCCCAGCCTAAAGAACAAAATAACCATCAGTAATTCTATCAAAAACACGTACGTAAAGACCATGCACCAAAATATATAACCATATATAGGCGAATTTATTTGGTGTCGAATTCATGTGCTCAACTAAATCCATTAGATCATTACTTAAAGTAATGAGGTTGTATCAAAAAAGTGAATTCATTACTTTCATCAGCTTGAATTATGTATAGATGGAAAGAATTTTTTTTTAATTAAAATGCATATACTATGTAATAAGATCATACACTTGTTAATTTATATCATAAATTACCTCTGATAATAACTTATTCCTTATCATTTTATGTGAATGTGTTTAATTAACGGTAACCGAGTTTAAAAAAGAAAAAAGAAAAACTTTTGAAATTTGTGTTCTTAAACATTTTATGATATTTCTGTGGCTATAAAACCTTGTCATTAAGAATAAATCGAGAAATTAAAGTTAAACTATTTCTAAATATAAAATTGTATCATAACATTTTAATCAGACTAAGAAGTAAAACATAAAATGGAACATAGCATACGTGACCGTTAAATATGACACACAAAAATTGGTACACCCGCCGTCCCAATTTACGTGGCAGTGTTTGACCGGAACAAAGTATGAACACATAGTTTGGACAAAGTACTTTCTAGGGTATATTGCTCTTTCGTACTCTTTCTATACCTGTGAAGTGCCAAAGAAGTGGCAAGTCCAGCAATTCCAGCACCTACTATGACAATGTCCTCATTTATCTCCATTTGCTCCTTTTGTGGCTGCATGCTGCTTTGGCTGGTGGTATTCCTGCTATATTATAGTAGTTCTCCAACTGATAATTGATTATTAAACTTTCATGGACATTCCTTGTTGTAAAAATATTGAAGTATGCAGAATATGATTTAGGCGTGTCAAGGACACTGTCCTTAAAGATAT